>NW_028277734.1:0-43077 GCF_059751315.1 Micrasema longulum
TCTGGTGGAAGCCGAGCAACCACGAACCGAACTACGACACGACTTACCAACCGCAGAATTTGAGCTATGCGCACAGCTACTACGGCAACGCGTCTCAGCAGAACATGGCCGCCGTCGACTACCAAGACCCGAGCGCCTACAGCCAGAGAAACCAGCCCAACATCCCGCCGCAAAATTACCCGGAGAGGAATTACAATCACAACGCTTACAGCCAATCGATGAACTATTCGCAATTCAACCCCTACAACCCGGGGATGTATCCGCAGTTTTCCAGCAAGTTCGGTTTCTCCCAGCAGCCGGTCCCGAAGCCGTCCATCGGGCACGAGTACAGCCTGTCGCCGTACCCCAACGCCAGTCAGTTCGGGCTCGCGCAGAACGCGGGCGCGGGGCCGAGCGGGGAGGCGGGGGGCGGGATGCACGGGCCGCCCGACGTCCCGCGGGGAATGGGTGAAGGAGTGAAGTACGAAGGAATGCCCCCGACGGGGAGATCGGACGCAGGAATGGACATGTATAAAGTAAGTTTGTATTATTTATTTGTTTACAAATCTCATCACACCAGACCGTGAAGATGGCAAACAAATTTTTCAATAAATAATTTCATCACATAATAATGTCTTAGAGGAGAAGATTTAGCAATACGAGGACTTCGCCCTCCACTCTCTTTTAAAACCCGAGCTTGAAGAGCCGGAAAGGGGCCCGTCACAATAGGTCGCAGTGACATTAGCAGCACTGACTCTAATTATTAATTTGATCAACACAAACATCAAACATCAACAGATAAAAGAATTGAAGAAATATAGATGTTCAAATATGGGCAGAATGGTGAAAGTTACACAGTGTGTAAAGTGGCCACTTAAACCAGCCATTCACAGGTCATAAGCCCTGTAGATGCCTAGACTTCTTTATTACCTTAAATTAAAATTACCTTCTCTTAAATGTTCTTCATCTCTGTTGTAATATGTTAATATTAATTTGATTACTAATTTGTCTTTACTTCTAGTATTGTGCTATGTTTGTCGCTATTTTTTTGAAAGAGAGATATATTTTTACACACATACATAATATTCTTATTAATATGTTGACTATCTTCTTCTGTGGTCTCAATCCTGGGATTGGCTGGCACAAATTACTTTCATTCTTCTCCTCCATTCCTCCCTGTCTTGTGCGGCTCTTTTAAAGTCAGCAGTATGATGAGCAGCGCACGTCCTCTAATAGGTCCTCCAGGTACTCTCGGCGTGGGCGTCCCCTAGAATTTGTCTCCTCGGTCATCCCCTCCATTATGACGTGCAGGAGGCCTTCTTGGCGAATTACATGACCGATCCATCTCGCTCGCCTTTCGGACAAGGTCCTGAGCAGGTGCCTTCCACCTTCGATTCTTTGGAGAACCTTTTCATTTGTATTATGTGGTCTCTCCAGGAAATTTCTAGAAGTCTTCTATAGGACCACGTTTCAAAAGCTTCCAGTCTCCGTTTATCTCTTTCGGATAGGCACCATGTCTCGCAGCCATACATCAAGATACTCCATACATAGGTGACTATATACCGTCATAATTCATTAATTCTTTAAAAAGATTTCTTAAAGAATTGCGAAAATGTAAGTTGTAAATACCTCTCACTGCCCTCTTTTGCAAAACAAAAACTGCGGAAATATCGGCAGCCCGACCCCACACTAAAATGCCATAAGACATAATAGTGTGAAAGTAGCTAAAATAGGCTATTCTCGCTGTAGCTACGTCCGTTATTTGTCGGATCTTGCTGACCGAAAAACCGCACTCTCAATGCTGATAAATTGAGGTTCTCATAATAATGAAAAAGGCAATGAATAGATGTTTTCATGTCGAGCAATCTCACTTTAAAGTTTGTATTTATTTATTCTTACAGCAGTACGGTGATTCTTCTAGCAATACATACTCCTTGTTCAGCGGGGGCTCGGAGGCGTGGGCTCAGCCCATGGGAAATATGATGCCACAACAGGTGATATTACTATTGCTAATTTACCCCGAAATAACGTCCCCAAAATTTGCGCTTACCCGCGATTTACGAATAATTTTTGTAGTCCCATAGACTTTTGAATTTTTTAGTACATACAAAACCCAGTTTTATGTTTTTTTCCTGCAATGAATGTCTGAGAAATTTGCAATCCACACTGAAAACTGAAGACAGCTCGGGAGTATGAAGTTAGTGTCTCTCATTGTACCAGCTTTTTCATGGAAATTAGACAGTTTCATGTATTTTGCGAATATTTATTTTAGTGTTCTTGAGAGTCTGAAGTTAGTCTCTATCATTAAGGCTGTAGTCTGGTAAAACGCACGCAAAATGAGGAAATCTTACAATTTTGCCATTTTAAAACAAATGTTTTTTTTTATCGTGTAATAATAATTAAAAAAAAAACACAACACAAATTAGATAAAAACAATAGTTTTTAAATGTACTTCCATTAAAAAATATACTTAAAAGTTTTATGTTACTAAAACATAATTACTTTTAGGTCGGCAGATTACGCCATTTCAAATTTAGACTGAACTTAGATATCTGGGTTCTCATTTAAAGACTGAGTATTGAACTAAAATTTTTTGTGATAATTTGAAGATAGTAAATTGAATATGAAAGTGGCCGAAGCAAAATCTTAATTTTTTGTTTTTGAAAAGAAATACAAGCATTTTAAATCACATACATTTTTTTGACATTTTCCTTTATTTCTACGTAAAATTATGCCTTCGGTAATACAGTACAACCTCGTTTTTACGTTTTCCCTCTTTTTACACCCAAATATTTAGGTCCCATTTTTTTTCCATACATTCTCATTAAATTTTCCCCACAATTAACGTTTTTCGTGACCCCGGTTTTACTTCGAATTTTTTTTCATAACTCATTCGATCTGTCAAAAGACGAGCCGCGCGCCGCCGCGTGAATGGAGAATAAAATCGAGGTAAATAAAAAAATGTGTAAATTATTGTCTCAAACTAAATTTAAAGTAGGTGCAGTGTAATTGACCATTTTGTTTAAGTGTCTAATTTTGACATTTTACGAAATAGTGACATGCAATTGACGCATGTTTAGGAAGAATAAAGTCTTTACATCAATAAATTACGATGCAGAAAGTTTAAAATATTGGCAATATAAATATTATTTGATTTTATACACACGTAATGTAAAAAGGAGATAGTTTAAACAGTTATCATAAAAGTGTGAAACAGTCCACGGTGTAAATGACAGTTGAAATTTTGTAGTGCCACACTAAAAAAAGTGATACCATGTAAATAAAATTTCCATTTTCGTGTTTTTAAGGTTAAGAGCACCTAGATAAAATTATTTATGCATGTATTTTTTTTAATTCAATAAAAAATAACTAATTGCAGTATTGTTTGAATAAATACAAAATATTTTTAATTACATCATTGGTAAATATGAATAATCCCCAATCATGACAGTTCTTAAATTTTTCTGCAGTATATATAGTATAGTCTTATACAACAATTATATTTTAATGAAATTTCATTTTTTCCATACATTTTTCATTTCCTTACTTTAAAGTTTTGCTCAGTTTTACACTTTTTTGTTGCTCCCTTGAAAAATGTAAAAAAGGGGTTTTTCTGTACTTTAAAAAAAAATAATTTATTAATATACTTTAGTCGAAACCTTTTTTTATAGAATTGTATTCTCTTTCTTTTTAAAAGAAGATAATTTGTTTTTGTAATATTGAATACAATTCTATAAAAAAAGGTTTCAACTAAAATATTTAAATAAATATGTTTTTTTAAGACTTAAGTATTTTAATACTTAAGTATTACCGAAGGCATAATTTTACGGAGAAATGTCAATATGAGAAGTACATTCATCCCTCAGTCTGTGTACATGCGGTATAGATGAGTGACAAAGATAATTGGTTCGAGAAGGGTGACAATATATAGCGCATTTTGTTTAGTTCTACATGTCGGTATGTTTATGTTTATTAAATCCTGAAGTTCTTAAAAAATATTAATTTACATTAAAAAATATTAATCAATTTAACTATTATTATTTTCTCCAGTCACTCTGGTCGGGCCCCGGACCGTCTCCGCTAGAGCGCCTCCTCGAGCAGCAGAAGCTGGTGAAGGTCAAGCCCCACGAGTGACCCTTCCAGCCAGCCCAGGGCCGATTCCGCTTCTCCACCTGTCTGACCGTACGGGCCACCGGCGCCCACCCTTCGGCCACCCTCGCACGGGAAACGCCCGGTGGAGTGACCTGCACATTGGAAATAAGGCGCGAGCCAATGTGCTAAGGAGGTTTTACACACAGAACTTATCGATGTTTAATTGAATATTGATTGACGTATAAAAGGGACTATTGTTCGACTAAAAAGAACGCTGTCATTGACGTAACTCGGCAGATAAGGGTTGTTAATTATTTATTTTTTTACGTCAGTTTAAAGTTATAGCGAGTTTCTAAATATATTATTTTGTTTAAATACAATGGTAACGCTATTTTTTTTTTCCATGCGACGTCGTATAAATTTTCGAAAAATGTTTATAATACACATATTTTGAATAGGGAAATATCACATACTACGAACGAATGGGTTAAGAAAAATTAATGGTATTTTCTAAATCAATATGAAAATTGTTGAAACTATGTCTCTTCCAGAACGCCACATGTTTGGCCTTGACAATTGTGACGTCAAGATTTGTGACGATATTCTATGTATTTAAATTCAAACGGTCACAAACAAAGTTCAAAATTTAACCGAATCGTGACCTATTAGGGGTGTGGCCAGTGCAATGAACTATTTTTGCGGAAATTTAAAATTACAATTATAAAAAATAAACATGCTTTTAATAAGTTCAAAAAATTTTTTTGACAGTATTTCATAGACCCTCGTTAATTTAAAATTGTAAAAAAAATATATTTTCAAATTACATACTTTTACGCAATTGCATACTTTTACGCAATTTTGTTAGAAGCGCACTCGGCGGGCGTGACGCGTGACGTCCGAGTGACGTGACGCTAACTGCGCGCCATTTGCGTGTGCTCGTTTTTAAACTCGACAATTATGAATGAAACTTGTTTTTGTTTTTATCATCAGAATCGTAATAATCCACTTAAAGAATTTTATATGTTTTCAGCGCTGTTTCCGGTTTGTGAAAATACCATATTATGGATAAAAAATCTCTTTACAATCTTATGGAAAATTAATTAAATAAAACTTTTTTATGAGACCGCACACAATTACACCGGATCCCCCTCGATGCGGCTTCTTTTGTGATATATAGCCTCACATTCACACGGAGTTTGTATATGTGCTTGATCATCTGCGCTGCAGACCCTACGTCTAGAAGTCTCAGAAAGGTTCATGGCGTTTATTCAATCTGCAGTGGCCCCTGTAAGGGCTCTAGTGATAACCCTTACTTGGTTTCGCCTAAGTTTCATTAGGACGAAAGCGAGCCTTCGAATGATGTAATATAAATTAGACTAAACAATATTTCGAGTATCTCTAAATGTTTGCAGACTGGCTGGATTTCCTGCCTAGGGAGTTATTAAGATCTAAATTTGTTGCAACAGAGGGAGAACATTTTCGAGAAGAGAATACGGAAGTCTAGGCATTTGCAGGGCTTGTGACCTGTCGTCGGCTGGTTTAAGTGACCACTTTACACACTTGTAACATTCTCCGTTCTGCCTAAGTTTAAACATCCATATTTTTTCAACTCTTCCGTGTGTTGACTTTTGTGAAGTTTAAGAAGTTCATAAGCCCCCTAGAACTTTGTTGCAACAAGTTTTTAGTCCTTAAAATATAGCTTGATTAAAATGACAGCTGTCAAACTAATGTCACTAGTAATGGGAAATTATTGATCACTGATCATGTACCGATCAAATCGATTTTATCAGTTTTTTCATGCAAAAATGAGACTTCGAAAATTGATTGAAAAATGCTAAAACAAGCCCGTTATATTTGTGTGCTTAAGGCAATTTTTTTCTAAAAAAGACATTTAGACTTTTTTCATGAACAATGTCAAATAAATTATTTTTTATTTTATCAATTTACATTGATCAATTTGATGTAACCTTGTAAAAACGTCATTAATAATTACGTTTATTTTAGTTTTTTTTTTTTGGTTTTAAAGCTGGTTTTATATATTTATGTTGATTTATATGTCAAGCATTGTATTAAAAAAATAAATTAACACGCCAGATACAAATGATTTTTCGTGTGCCAATATAAATCACTCCTTAGAAGTCACTACATTAAATAGGTACTTTTTTCATGAATATCAACAAATGAATTATTTTTTATTTGATCGATTTACGTTGATCAATTTGTCTCATCTCAAACATTTTTGCAAAATGACGTAACCTTGTAAGAACGTCGTTAATAATTAAGTTTATTTTAGTTTTAAAGCTTATTTTATATAATTATGTTGATTTATATGTCAAGCATTGTATTAAAAAAATAAATTAACATGCCAGATACTAATGATTTTTCTCCTTAGACGTTTCTACAAAGTTATGTCCTCACTTTTGCTGACAACTGTCATTCTAATCAAGCTATATTTTAAGGACTATAGATCTAAATTAAATTAATTTGACTGATAAAAACTGATTTATTAAAAAATGTAATCATGCATAGTTATCGGTCCAATTTTTCTGTAAAATGTACTGAATCTTTTGTAAAAGCGGCTTTTGATGTAATTTTGTAATATGTACCTGTTATACATTTTGTTTATACGCGGGGTAGTTACTTCAAAACTTCGTAATCGGCATTTTTGAGTTACCCACAAAAATGTATCTTCCTCCAAATACTATAAATCGTCGCCGTTCAGGCATAAGGTCCCTACCCTAAAAACGTCAGTTTTGAGCTGACGTCATTCATAGCGTCAAGTTATGTTCTTCAAGAGACAAATGTCGCCGAGGTAACTTATTTAGAAAAAAAATGCAGAAATCAAAATTATTTGGTAGTGAAAAACAGTGGTGGTACATTAAATGAACGTAGATATGCAGAAAACGGCCAGTCAACGGGTGCAGTTAGGTCAATTCTATGTTCTGCTAAAAATAGTGTTGATCCCAAAAAAAGCATTTCTCAATTTGTAGAAGACACCAACAGCTCTAGAAAAATCTTACGGTACTTTAAAACTGTTCAAATACGTAATTAGATATTTGTTTGAGATATAAAAATAAACTAATGCATTAATTGTTTATCATTGTCAAAGTCAAAAACATTCCAGCTGTTGTGTAGATTTGATTATTAACTCTTTTCACAAAAGTGCTATTATCTCAGTTTCACAAAAGTGCTATTATCTCAGCTTCACAAAAGTGCTATTATCTCAGCTTCACAAAAGTACTATTATCTCAGTTTCACTTTTCTATGGCTGGCTGCTTTCAGCATAACTGCGTTCAAATTAAATCTAAACAATCGTAAATTGTTAAAAGTGAATAGAATTTTTAAATATGACAGTTTTATTCCTAAAATCAACATTTTGTTAGTGTTTACGTATTTGTATAATAAAACATAAATTAATAGACATGTTAAAAAGTATTTCAACCACAAAATTTCATAATTATTTGTATAATTTTTTTCTTGTCAGTAACTCTTGGTTGCTTTGTCAAACCAAATTTTAGCCACGTTAAAAACCAACTATATTTTGAGTAAGTCCAAATGTTTGCAGACTGGCTGGATTTAGATCTAAATTTGTCGCAACAGAGAGGGAGCACATTTTCGAGAAGGGAATATGGAAATCTAGACATTTACAAGGCCTATGACCTGTTATTGGCTGGTTTAAGTGGCCACTTTACACACCGTGTAACACTCACCATTCCGCCTATGTTTGAACATCCACATTTTCTCAACTCTTCCATCTGTTGACTTTTGTAAAGTAAAAGAGCTGAAACCTTTATCGTGTGGGTGAGATTGGCGTTAGCAAGACGGGAGTTGGCTTAGTAGGTGAATTGGTTCAGCCGGATGAATCTCACCCACATGATAAAGATTTCAGCTCTTACTTTGCAAAATTTAACAGATGGAAGAGTTGAGGAAATGTGGATGTTCAAACTTGGGCAGAATGGTGAATGTTACACAGTGTGTAAAGTGGCCACTTAAACCAGCCAATGACAGGTCATAAGCCCTGTAAATGCCTAGACTTCCATATTCCCTTCTCAAATTTTTTTCCCTCTCTGTTGAAATAAATTTAAATATGAACAACTCCCTAGGGAGGAAATCCAGCCAGTCTGCAAGCATTTGGACATAATCAAACATTGTTGAAAGAATAATCTTCAAATATATGAATGAGTAAAATAAACATAAAACAACTTATTTCATTGTCTACCGACCGGTCTCAAAGCTACACAAGCTTCTTTATCAAGGTATACTTAATTAATGAATTCTATCCTATTTTATTTTTACAGTGATTCCTAAATATTACATCGATACATATGGAGCTTAATAAGTAGAGTATTTTTGTCCCGTCGTTCTTAAGAGGGATGTGCGAAGTGAGGTGGATGCGATCTTTACTAGACAGGAGTAGACGACTAAAGGAAACATTGTTTATTTTGTTATTTTTATTATTTTTAATTTCTTTGATTTCCAAGTTGCCTAATTTTGATATTTTATTTTTTACATGAAGAACTTTTAATCCAGTGTCTTTATTAAAATTATGAATATTTTCTCGGTAGAAAAAAAAAACAAGTGTTTTATGTTTCTTTTATTGTAATGAATAACCCACGAAGTTAGCGCTTCAAATATAAATTTTATATGAATAAAGTGTTTGGCTGACTCTTACCTATTAAATAATTAATGTTATTAATATGTTTAATATAAACTCATGGATGTTAAAAATGTGCATTGCACAGCTGCTCCAGACTGTCCAAAAAAAATTCAGACAAAATGATTTCGGATGAGTTCAGCTATAACTGACGCTGAAGGAGATTTCGCACTTCGGTCAGCTTCATCTATGGCAATTGGGAAAGTCTATTAATTATATCTCCGAAGCTGTACGATATGCAGTTGCAAGTTCTGTGGTATGGAATGCTCTTCAGTCAGAAGTGTAAAACTGTGAGAGTAAAATGACGTTTCGGTAAAAAAAATCATCCCGCACGTTCTCCAAATCAATCAGATATGTTTTTATTATTTAATGACAGAATAAATAGTTAAACTGAAATTTAATTCATATAACTACTTTTGTGAAGTGTCCTTGACATATATATAACAAAAATAGAGTAAGTTATTTGTAATATTCATAACTCGTAATGAATTATGTACATACATTGTTTGAATAAATATCTTAGTGTTAATACGAAATATTGAATGTTGTCTAAATGTTTTTAAAAATCTGTTTATTTCGTTTGATGCGATTTCAAATGAAATTTATCCAATATGTTTTTGCAGGATTTAAATCAAATAATGTCCCCAAGTCTCATTAATGTTTAAACACACAAAACTGAGTTAATTTATCAACACATAAAAATTTTATCAGCTTCAGTAATCATTAAAAAATGAAAAAAAAAAAACACTTTTTTTATGAATGAATTTTATTTACTGAACATGGTCAACCATATTCAGGTCAAAGGCAACCGACAAGCAACTTCATTATTTCACATGTGTTTTATACCAATTGCATAGATCTTATACATATTCTGGCAAAAGAATTTAAGTCTTGCAGTTCAAATAATTTTGCTGAGACCTATGCAATTAGTTTAAAACACATTTGAAATGGTGGAACTGATTTTTCCAGAATTGTAGTTTTACCCCTTTGACCAAAATAGGATTGATAAATATCCTTCCTAAAAGCCATTTGGGACCCAAAATAGGATTGAAAGTTAATAATATTAAGAGTTATTTCGGGTGTGGAAATTTTCAGATAATAGCCGCCCGAGTGTACTCGGCGGTTTAATAAAAATATACACACATGCTGTTTTTATTTTTCGAGTCAATATTCAAGTTACCATAGATATCTAAATGAAAGACAAATTATATTTTATAGTATACTATCGCGTATGCAGCTCAATGACGCACACATGTGCAACACGCGATGCGCGTATGTAAATCACACGAAACTGAGCCATTGTATATTGTGTAAAAAAATGGTTTCAGAATTAGATTGACTTTACGAACACACGGTCAGAAATAGCGTAAGACCCCCAATATAATAAATGTAATAAAATGTTGTTTGAATGTCTAGAAAATATTCCGCTTTGTTGGTGATCATTGGAGTTGATTATTTTATTGTTAAACCTGAATAGTCAGTTAAGGACTTGGTTGTTATTCATGCATATTTGTTGATATTTACTAGTAGCGTTGCGTTAAGCATTTTGAATTTAAAATGGTGTCAGAAAGTGAGATACACCTGAACCTCTTTTTACACGGGGGCTACGTTTCATGCAGTACCGTGTAAAAAAGTATGTTGAAAAAATAGCAATGGTAGATGGATTTCCTTTATTTGATTAAAAATATACCATGAGAACAAATTAGTTTAAAAATTCGTAACAGAGATTATTCACTATCATTTATTATACCTCTAGCAAGTAAAACTGCGCTGTAGGGACATCAAAAAACAAATAGTATAATTATATTACTGTTATTATTTTTATGCTGTTATTTTGAAACTGTAAAAAACAAAAAAAACACATGAAAAGAGGTTCCGGTGTTTATAATTGCAAATTTAATGATCTTATAAAAGATGCAAAACTAGTTAGACTCTTGTCAATTGATTTAATATTTTTTAAAATGCTGACAAATGCATATAATTTAGACATGTATTATTTTGCTTTTTTAACGACTTCAAAATAAATAATGTATTCAATGAATGAGGAAGTTTGGCGCTACAGGATATTTGATATAAAAAATGGTTTCTTACATGCGGGAAAAATTAGAACAATTGTACGGTGAAGTTTCTCAAAAATGGTTTTCGATAAAATGAACTACTTTGCAGACCGTCGCTAGTTATTCCGAATCAAACGATGATAACAGAGTGTTGTGATAGATTTACGGTTTACGGGAAGAGAATTCACCAATCGGCAGAACTCACCGAAGAGAACTTGTAGCCTAGTAATTACAAAACTTTAACAAATCATAAGCGCCGATAATACGATACATAAATATTTTGGCTTAGTTGTTATAGTCTTTTAATGATAAAACCACTAAACTTCCTCATTGAGATGTCATCTCCGTATAGTTAGCGCATGACTGACTCGACCCAGGAAACTTTTACTAAAAAAAATGTTTCGAATTCCCAGGTACATAATTTTGACTATTTTTATAACTTGTTAATCTTTTTACAAATTTATATTTTAATATTTTACCAACGCAATTTTTAACTGTGCTTTTTTAACCGTTACTCCGGCAGTCTGCAGGAACCGAGTAAAATATTTTTGTTAACTATGACATACTTGTTAAGTTTCCCTGTTCGAGAATTAAATGTGAATCCCCGATACGTGTTGTATATTAAACCTGAAAGCATTTTACATTTTGGTGTGTTCATGTCTACCTAATAAAAGGAAACAATATTGGCAATGTTGATGTTTTATTTATGTAAGCTTTTTAATTTGAATAAATTGGTGCCCCGGATCAGGTGTAGTACGGCTAACTTAGGTACTGTGCTCCAATCACAAACCGGGCATATATAGTTATCACCTTACAACTGATTTAATGCAGGTTAGTGAGTTAACAACAAGCCTTTTACAATGTCCCGTATCTCATCCATGATCTTGGCCGACTGGCAGCTCAACACCCGCCATTATGACCCATGGGGACCCCTAGACACCCCCTTTAGGACCATCAAATGGCTCCTCTGAGACTGACTGGGATCGAGAAGGAGTTTCCTCAAAGTCATAACTGACTTGGAGACCTCTGCAGAAAAACGCAGAGAGGAACTCGGCGATAAGCTCTGGATAATGTCATCTGAAAGCACAAACATCGCCCACAATTTGGACTTCCATAGGGAAGTGGAAAGTTTTCAATAGACTAAGGAGTAGGGGGTGTCCTAGGTGCAAATACAATCAACGGAGGCGGGGTTTTCTGGAGGGAGATGACATGAACTGCGATTGTGGAGAGGTGCAGGATGATCCTCATCTGCTGCGGTGTCCATAAATGCAGTTCTCGTGATAATGATTTGAGGATGGCCACACTGACAAGGCAATATCTGTCGCTGCGCCCAGTGTGTGGGCAAGGTCTAAAAGTCCGGACCCGATAAGTATGACTGCCGGATTTCGCTCGAACCCCGAGCGGCAAAAACCGCAACTGAGGTACTCTCGCTTCAAAGTGTCATCAACCGCAACGGGGATTAGGAGCTGTGCTAACTCCCCCCCTTCGCAAGCAGTATGCAGGCGCACGAACAGGTGTACAACTGCAAATGTCCTCGAGGTTCCGGCACCACACCCCTAAGAGTCCGGCACCAAAAGGGGTGGTACATGTAGAGCTCACTCACGTAGGGCTACCTAATATCAAACTCCCGCTGCCACAGCCGGTTGCCCGAAAATCCCTAGGATTGGGTATGCTAAACGGCGGTTTCCAGGGGATAAACTGCGTGAGGTACACAGTTTACCCGCAATCAAACTTTTAAGGTGTTTTTATGCAAGTAATGATGGCTGGCCCTCAATGCTCCCAAATAATGTCTTAAGACTAATTAACATAAAAATCAATTTTTAGTTTCTCATTCACAGATGATATATTTCAGTACTGGAATAATTACATATTCACAAGTTCATATAGGTTTATTTATGTTACATTATCACTTATTTATTATTTCATTATTACCTCATTCACCCGCACAATCAAAGAGGCACATCTTATACCGTCAACAATACATACACAATTCTGCACCACTCGGTACAAAAAGGGTGTGCACCCTCAATGTGTCTATTGGACCCTTTTTGTTGACTCTATCTGCATTATTAGATTCGTAATTAGTTCCGGCGCCAGACTGTCGCTCAAGTACTTGGCTGAATTTTTAATCAAACCACGAATTCATCAGAAAGTAAAATTTGTATGAAATGCGCACGCAATAAGGATCTGCACATCATGAGGTCGGCGCTCACGGTACAGCAATAAGGATCTGCACATCATGAGGTCGGCGCTCACGGTACAGCAATGCCATATTTTAGATCATATTATTATGCCCGCAAGAGTTAAAGTAAGGCAGAATAAAAAACAGTATACTTAACAAACAAACTAAGACTTTGGTGTGCATACATAAAATATTTTAAAATGTGCTTCTTTGAGACTTGTTACGAAAAATTGACAGTTCAAATATTTACATACAAAATTATTGGTAAATCATCGTAAAATGGAGGACATAATCAGGACACATTCATTTGTTCAATTAATTAGGTTATTAAACATCAAAATAATTGACTACAGACAAAAATTCAAATGAAATATATTCATTGATAAATTTAACTTAATTTAACAGTACCTAGGTATATATTTCCTAACAATAAGTCACTTGATTTCAAACCCCTAGTATAAATATCCAGTCTCTACGTTATTTTTTTTTCAAACATAATTATAATTCTATTATATAATTCCACATTAAATAGTTATTCTAAGTACTTCGGTTGGAATTCAGACAGCATTAAAATGGGCAACATTTGCCTTGAGATTCAAGAAAATAATTCATGTTTTCAAAAATTTCAGATTAATTACGTAACAAAAATCCACTAAAGAGATTATTCTTAAACAATATTCTTAAAGATTTATGTTTTTAATAAGTTTTTTGCTACATTTTTTAAAGTATCAGGGTAAGAGCCCTGACCTATTCAAATATTTTTTTTGAAATTCATCCTATGAAGGATGATTTGAGCGTAGATATGCAGAAGGCAGCAGCCTTATAAATTCAGTTTATTAAGAATAAGTTGATTTTCAGTAAATAAATTTGCCGCTGAGAAAGAATTGAATTCAACTGAGACCCTATTACGACCTCTGGTTTTAATTCCTAATAATATTTTGAACACTGTTGAAACGTAGGTATTTTGCCTACGTCTAGACAGTTGATAGATGAGGAAGAATTTCGAACGTCTTTTTGTATACGCACAATAAATGGACCCGCATCTTTATCAGTACAAATGTAGTTGATAGTTTCCCCCAATTCTTTTTTTTGGTCAAACTCACTCCTTTTGCAGGCGGCGGGGCCTCAAAAGAGTCCGACTTAAGAGGCCGTTTGCCTCTCAATCTGGGGGACTGAAAATGTTCCCCTCTAAAATCTTTTATAGTCTATTCCCATCAGGAGATTTTTTCCCTTTCTCCGAATTTCTAAAATTGGGATTTATCTGTGAATTAAATTTGACAACAAAAGAAAATAAAAATATTCACATATTTTCATTTTGATTATTGTCGCAAACGGATATTATAATATTTAAAAACAGTAATTTTTTTCATTTAAGATAAAAATTAGTAAATATAATAAACTAGCTAAATGTAAAAGAGAATGAAGAATTATCCAAAACACAAATAACTTCACAAAACATACGCAAAAACACAAAAAACTTAGAGCACTTTTAACAGGTATTGTTGTCACCTTGACAGCTGCCAGATCACTGACCTATCGAGTATTGAGGAGTTTTTTATATTTTTAATTATATGAAAATGCATATGTCAATTTCAGCTACAGTTTATCAGTCACTTACTGATATACCTTTTTACTGATATACTGTCGAATTCCAACCACTAATAAGTACGCTGTATAAATGTTGATATGGGTTACATATTTTAGAATTCCATACATTTTACAGTTCTTTACATATTTAGTATTCTACCCACTGGGCGAGATTAGAGTAGAACGATCTTCTAAATATAAAATGCCATCTACGATCACTAATGAAATATGCATGTGAATGAAACGATTATTTTAAATAAAGTAAAACTGATTTATCGGTATAAACTTTAGCAGTAGCACAATTTTTCTATGAATAGCCCGGGGATTTGCAAAAAATAATCCACTAAATATCGATTTTACTTCTATAAATTGATTTGTATTTATTTATTCATATTTTTTTCCATTATAAACTATGATTAATTATAAAAATAATTATTTTGTAATATATTTGTAACAATGTTTGAATTTGTCCAAATGTTTGTAGACAAAAGACTGGATTTCACCCCCTCGGGAGTCATTAAGATTAACAAATTACAACAAGGATGGAGAATACCTCAAATAAGGGAATATGGAAGTTTGTCTACGAACATTTCGACAAACTCAAATATTGTAATGAAACCAACTGGTCCAAGAAGAAGTTTGAAAATTGAAAAAAATGTTTTCAGGCGTTGCCTAGTATGTGAAATAATTCAGTCAGATGAATCTCTTCACAACAATAAAGGTTTCGGCTCTTTAACTTCACTAAAATCAACAAATGGAAGAATTGAAGAAATATGGATGTTTAAACATAGGCAAAATGGTGAATGTTACACAGTGTGTTAAGTGGCCACTTAAACCAGCCAATGACAGGTCATAAGTCCTGTAAATGCCTAGACTTCCATATTTCCTTATTTAAGGTATTCTCCATCCCTGTTGTAATTTGTTAATAATAAAAATAATGTGACCTCACTGGGGCTACCCGTGCCGAGGACACTTAAATATACTTTTAAAAATATTTTTACACGTGAGAATAAACAAAGAAGACTTATTGAACGGAGATAATTAACAAAATGTTCATGAGTTAAAATGGTATGTATGAGTAACTGACATTTAGGTACGCCGAATTGCGTCTATGGCGTAATCCAGAAATACGTAACATGGACCTATAAAAGGGTCACGGATAGTAGCGAGAAGCCGTATTCGGTATTCATAGAGAGGGAAAGCGTCGAGACCACAGGGCGGATTCAGAAGATGATAGGATATCCGCAGCAGCACGAAAGGGAATCGACAATATTAAAGACAAACCATGGCCCGATGAAAACCGGGTAGTCCGGTGATCAGAGATAACCCAAGTAGACAGGTTGAAGCGTCGACAGGTTGAAGGAAAAAAATAACGGCTGCCAAGCATCGAGAAGAGCGTTTAAAGACAATTTTTTAATATCTGATTGAGACATTCCTTCAGTTTGGGTGTAGACGGACGAAATTAAACAGCTTAAGTTCAGTTGAATACAATTATTTTGATACATATATTGAAAACCGATTCAGTATTAAAACATAAATATTTGCATCACTATCAACCGTTTAGTATGAAATCAATTTGTTCTAATTTGTTCAATACATTAATAATACACCTCAAGCTGCGAGACAATTCTTAGAAAAATTGCGCGGTAGTTTTACTTAAAAAAGATGTTTGTATTTATTATTATTGATACATATTGTACACAATATTAAGTTTACGAAATGTATTTTAAGATTACATATATATACACACTTTAATATTAAATACCCAGTAATTCAATTTTTTCATCACAATTTCACAAACAATGTATGCAAACATTAAAAAATGTGCTGGTTTATGCCAAAATGATAGTTGAAATTTGACAAAGCACCAATTGACACTTGGTTTTCAATAGATTTCAAGTTTAGTGTGCAGAAATAGCTCAATATAATTTCAGCTTTGGCTGAGTATGGCACGAGCTACATTATAACCCTTCCCTCGGTGTGCCAAGAACTCAAATGCTTCCCGTGCGGTGCTGCATAGTCACTACACATGCAAAAATGAGAGATTTTAAATTGGAAAAATGGAATATTCGTAGGAAATCAATCGCTTCAATTATTTTCTATTTTATTAACTTTCTGTGCCTGATTCAGAATATCTCCGCTCACGCTGATCTCACATTTAGTTATATTTTCATCCCTTTCAAAAACCACCACTTTCGATTTATCAACATTCATAAGCAAATCGCTTTTCTTAATATATGTAAATGAATAACGGAGGAATACAAAATGTTTTGACACACTATTTATTATTATTAAAGAGATATTAAAGTTTATGCGACGTGTACTGGCCACACATCACCGGGAAGGGAAACGCGCATTGTCGGGGAATTGCAACTTTACTCGAGAAAAACCGAGTGTTGCCTTATCCAATGCGCGCATCGTAAATCGGAAAATACAACACATTTTTTATATTTTTGTCCTAAATGCTAAATATGAATATAATATTTGTAGAGGAATATTTCTAGAAATAGGGTAAAATGAATGCACTATAGTAGGGCCAATTTAATAGGTCACATTTGACACTTCATCAAAATTCAACAACATAACCTTGTAAAATATTATTTATTTTTTCGAATTTAGAACTGCACAATTGGTTAACCTTTTTTTAATTACGATTACATGTTTATTGTAATGATGACAAAAGAAGGTAATTTTACAATTTACTTTCACTAATAAACCATTCTAAACATAATAAACTTTTTCTGTTCTAAACGTCGTTACAATGTTGCATCAGTTTCTTTTTAAACACTAGGGATGTTACCCAGAAAAATCGAATGTTGATAGTTTTGTTAAATTATGTACATATCTTATTTTGTTCCTTAAATTTAAGATAGAAAATAATAATGGGACAGGGATTCGACTTATGATTTTGAAAGTAAAATTACAGTACCTATAAGTACTTTTTCATAGCAACTGAATTCAATTGACATATATTATGTTTGAAGTCCGAAACGATTCATTCACTTTAATCGATGTTTTTAAGCAGGTCCTCACTATGAAGCTAAAACCGACAAATGTCAAATGTGACCTATTAAATTGGCCCTACTATAGTAATACCGAAGTGGTAGTTAAATAATTGATAGTTCCTAATTACATAAGGCGGGGAGAGTTGGATACTCTACACGATAAACTTTTCACTGCTCCAACTAGATAATTTTTCATCAGAAAACGTCACAATATTATCTCCATATAGGCACACAACTACACATCTACGCACTCCTCGATATCTTCAATACATTTATAATATCAACTTCTGCACGCTTATTCGAGATGCGATAGTTCAGAATAAAAACATTTCCAAGTCCGAGCGGATAAAAAACACAGTTTTGCGTGTGAAATAGAACGGTTACTTTTGGGTTAAAATTCTGGGAAAGGAAATCGGAAAACCGAGTAAATTTTTTACTATGGTCCTCAAAATGTAAGATGATTAGAATGACAGCTGTCAAACTCAAATCAATAGTGATGGGAAATTACTGATCACTGATCATGTACCGATCAAATCGATTTTATCAGTTTTTTCGTGCAAACATGAAACTCTGTTTCCAAAAATTGATAAAAAAAACGCAAAAACAAGCCTATTATAGTGTGCTGAATACAATTATTCACCAAAAATAAGACATTTATACTTTTTTCGTGAACATTATCAAACGAATTTTCATTTTATTAGATCAATTTACATTGATCAATTTGTCCATCTCTAACGTTTTTGCAAAATGATGTAACCTTGTAAGAACGTCGTTAATAATTAGGTTTATTTTATTTTTTTAAAGTTTTAAAGCTGATTTTATATATTTATCTTGATTTATAAGTCAAGAATTGTATTAAAAAAATTAATTAACTTACCAAATACGAATGATTTTTCGTGTGTCAATATAAATCACTCCTTAGACGTTACTACAAAGTTATGTCGTCAGTTTTTCTGACAACTGCCATTCTAATCATCTTACATTTTAAGGACTATAGTCAGCATTACGCATAAAAGTTCATTTTTTTGTTCGATAGCTGGGTGACTCACTCGTTTTGGAGTGAATTCTTGCCATTGTTAAAAATATGCATATACACCGTGTTTCAAAACCAGACCGCGAAACATCAGAGGAACATTCCTTGTGGTGATGAACCTTAAAAAAAATCCTTATAAAATTTTTCCATAAACTATTTTTTTTTAATAAAAGTAATAATTGAATGTAGTGCGTTATGCAGAAAGCAGCCAGCCATAGAAAAGTGAAACAGAGATAATAGCACTTTTATGAAACGAGTGAATAATCAAAATAAAATAAAATAAAATAAAATAAATATACACAACAGTTGGAATGTTTTTGACTTTGACGAATGATACACAATGAAAACATATTTTTTTTATTTATATTACTAACAAGAATCTTATTATGTATTTGACCAGTTTTAATGATTTTTAAATTCGTTAAGATTTTAAAGTGCTGTGGGTGTTTTCTGCAAATTGAGAAAAACCATTTTGTGATGTACACTATTTTCAGAAGGTGATTATTACAGTTTTTTTTTTTGTCTGAATGAGGCCTGGCTGTTTTTAGCAGAACATAGAATTGTCATTACTGCAACCGATAACACCAATACCTATTTTTTTCAAAATTGTGGACTGCCTGCTTTCTGCATAACTACGTTCAATTCTCTAAAGAAGCCCTTGAGCTCTATTGCATAGAACAAAAGCGATCCAAATGTTTGGTTTTAGTTTGGTTTTTAGTTTAACAACAAACGTGTAACGGACGGTTTCGATTAGCGCTCGCAATTCTCAACACAAGTACTTACGGCCAGTTGTATTGCAGTAGATAACTTCATGGCCAATAATCAAAGAATGGTTTTTCTCTGTATGGGCGACTCTATTAGGTTATTTTACTACTACAAAGAAATTGAGATAAAAAACATATTTGATTAATAAAGTGATAAGCGGAAAAGGGAAACGGGTGGGTAGGGGAGGGGTACGGGTTTTTGGAAGGAATGCTAGTCCGAGAAATTATGAATTTACTCCATTTTGAGATTATAAAGAAAAGTTTCTGAAAAAAAATTATTAGGATTTTCTCTGTGGTCTGGCCCTGGAAACACATTATATAATAATAATAAGTTGCATTAATGTAAATAAATATGTTTTTTTGGCACAAATTTACAAAATTTGACAGTTATTTTGTACAATAATTACTTTGGGGCATTCATCTTCCATTTGAGACATATGTATTGCATAAGAGACATTCATCAACCATTTTGAGACATTCATCTTCCATTTGAGATATTTCTCTTCCATTAAAACATTTGTTGTGTATTTTAGATATACATCTTCACATTTGAGAAATAAGTCTCCCATTTGAGACATTCATCTTCCATTTGAGACATTTCTCTTCCAACATTTGTCGTGCATTTCAGATATACATCTTTCATTTGAGAAATAAGTCTTCCATTTGAGACATTCATTACTATTTCATACAAATTTGATGAGTAAATTATGAAATTGTCTAAATGATTTTAAGTAAATAATTACAACTAACCTACAATAATAATAACCGACAAACTGTTAAAATAGCAATGTAAAATAAATAACAAAAATTAAATATGATAATAAAATGGACAGAATAGAATATTGCAAAAATTATCAAATACACAATTATTAAAATGGCAAATAGATTATAAGAATACAAGAAGCACAATATATAATACAAAAAACTCTAAATTATTAATAAACAGTTATTACGCACAGATTTCGTGAAAGATCGAGTCTAGAATAAACTAGATTATTTAAATAAGTCAAATTATGCAAAAATTGTATCAAATAGTAATCTCATCGTAAAAAACTGGTTTCCATTTTTTTTTTTATTATCGAGAGCTGTGGTTTCGTTTAAGCAATTGCTTGTAAAAATGTTGAAATATTCCTAGTACGGAATTGAATATTTTACATTATTTCTCATCAACTCAAAAGTCTGATATGATGGAGTTTCAGTTTTGTCTCTCCACCATGAAGCTGTACGTATATTCCTTGTCCAGTTGAAACATGCTTTTCTTTTTAATGACCGGAAATTGTATCTGGAATGAGACAAATAAAACTTTAATTAATCACAGAATTTTACATAACATAGGAATTGTTTGGTCTCCCGCCGGTCTGACGACGTCAGTCACGACGAAATCCGGTCACTCCGGAATGACGTCTACGGTAAAAGTGGAATTATCATTATAATTAAAATGCAGCTCCGCCAAGAAACGTCAGTAGAAAAACTCAATTTACTAAATAGGCTGAGGAGTACCGACAGTGATAGAGGACGGATCCACCACCGAAGGGTATTGCTACTTCTTCTTCTCTGTCGTTCCTCAGATCCGAGGGTCGTGATCGTTGGTAGTCTCCCCAGCCATCCCATGGACAATGTGTCTCCACCAGTGGCGAATGGTGATTTTATTTACAGGTAAGCTATAAAAAAATAACATATATTTGTACCTACATACGTAGAAGGTACATAATATAATGTAAGTAATATATACTATAAATTGATATTTTTTTGTGGTTCTGTGTGATACAACAACTCTCATCCATGAAATCAACTCAAACGACGTAACTTCGCGATATATTATATTAAATAGATATATTATTCATTACTTTAATAAATAACTCATTAAAAAATTTAATTAAAAATAGCACCATGAATTCAGTCGATATTAGGTATTCAATTGAAATGTCAACTGGCCGAATTGTTCTCGAAATTAATAGTGCTAAAAACGGCCGCGTCGAGCGCCATATGTCCTACAATGTGACGCATGAAAGTAATTATGGTCTTATGTCAAAAGTACCATCTTAAAGAAAAATAGCCCTTAAGAAATAATGTTTGAAATACTGTTTTCTAAATCAAGAATCTTCAAATAATTTGTGTGATCTGCTAAGATTAATCAATCTAGGAGAAAAAACCCGCACTGGGGTTAAGACATTCAAAATATAGTATACTTATTTGTATGAAAAAAAAGCTGGAATAATCGGCTAGTTTCTTGGCTCACCGCAGGCGCTGGGCGCGCTTTATTAATATTAATAATATTTATATTAGGATAAAAATACAAACGGTGGAAATGATTTAAAATAAATAGTAATTATTTATTTGTTTTTCTGCAAAAAAAGTTACAGAAAAACATTATTATGGTCAGTTAAATATAATGGTAAGCTGCGCATAATCGTTTCTATACACGGTTCGCCCCTGCTCTCCACCCTTCACGGCTCTGCGCCCTCTCCACAGCCTCATGTAGGTTCGCCGGTGACATTGTTTTCACCTGGCCAATCCATGGAGCTACTTCCTGGCACACTGCCCGCGATTGTTATTTACTCCACATTTTTTGCGTCCCGACTGGGTATTGCTACAAACGGGCACAATATTGTGTATTATCTTTTATTTTGTACGCTTAAATAATTAAAATTATACCTTTAATGTGGATTTCACTGCAAGCTGAACCTTAAACGGTCATTCATTGGTGCTTTGACCCTATATCTAAAATCTCACTATGGCACTTGACACGTGTGCCACCGATATTGCTATTACAGTCCTAAAAACACCCACGCGTTACGGTGCTGTGTAGTCACTACACATTAAAAAAATAAGAGATTTAAAAAGGGAAAAATGGAATATTTATAGGGAATGGCTTTAATTAACCATAATTTAATTCAAAGATGATAATATTTCAAATCTAACTGCTGAAAACATGAAAAACCATTGGGTATCGCTAACGACTCGGGCGAAACGTGCACCCGCGACAACTTCCCGAGAGCTACTGAGTAGCTATATAGTACTGGACTACGTGAATGACTAAATTACAAATATTGATGATATTTGTAATTTATCCCCGATTTCCGATAAAATGCTGTTTTTGTGCCTAATAGGTAGTTATTATTTAAAAACAAATGATTTCAGTGGATACGTAAATGTGTAATGGAGGAATACTGAAAATCTAAACCCAATATTTATTATATTTATAAAGATATTATAGTTATTAGACGCAACTACACATCACCGCGCACCGGGGAGGGAGGGTTAAGATTTTAAATATTTCAATCAAATCTGCTTCCGCTCTTCTAGTGAACTTGAGCCAAGTAAACTTTAATCGTCTCCAATTTTTTATTGGTCATATAATTAGGCATCTCGAGGCTTGTTCCTTACCGCTCGGATCCCCGAGAATCCCCCCAGCTTGGCGTTGAGCACGAAGGGCACGCCCTCCACGCCGCTCCAGCCGCCCAGCGTGGGGTGCGGCGCGGGCAGCGGGGGCGCGCGGCGCGGGGGGCGCGGGGCGGGCCGCGACGGCTGCAGGTAGGAGGGGCTGAGCGCCTCGTAGTCGTGCTGGGACGACGGGTCTCCCACCAAAGGGTATTGCTACAAACGGGCACAAATAATATATGAGGTGTGCATAGAATTAAAA
Organism: Micrasema longulum; assembly: GCF_059751315.1. Lineage (NCBI taxonomy): Eukaryota > Metazoa > Arthropoda > Insecta > Trichoptera > Brachycentridae > Micrasema > Micrasema longulum. The sequence goes on from NW_028277734.1 coordinate 22,997, forward strand.
ATAGTCCAGAAGGAGCGTAGAATCATATTTGAATACATCGGACTGTGTCCGAAAAACCCCCCACTATGCCCCACTTTCACCGCGCGCATTCGTGATGTCGCCGAGTAATGTTGCACGATGGGAAAAAATATAATCATAACACAAATTTAAGGTTAAAAAAAAGAAAAAAGAAATCTGTTAATTTCTCTAAAATTTTATTGTGCACGCGGAAATATTGATCGACACAACAGAGTAGATAAGTAAAGGGTCATTAATTTAATAAGAGTAATTGAATTAATGAACTTTTAACTTAAAATATAAAACAAATTTTATTTTTACATAAAACGGATATTTTTATATCATGTTAAATATTATTTGATGTTTTAAAGAAAATGTCCACCACATAGTTGTTTAATCTGAAGTCCAATTTTCATTAGTTCTCTCATTAGATGAGCAAAGTAATATGTATTATTATTCCGGCTAAAATGACAATCCAACTGCGACATGTATAATATTTTCATACGGTTGAAAGAATAAAATACCCTTTTAGAAGGAGAAGGACTTTTCTTGCTCTCCTGAAGATTCAGTCTGTTGAGTTCCGCTACCAGCGCCGAAGTCTTGGGCGGTCTTTCTGGGGGAGCTCGTCTATAGTACAAAAAATAACAAATTATTTATTTATTTTATTTATTTATTCATATTGTTCTCTTACAAACTATAATTAATAATAAAAATAATGTGACCTTACTGGGGCGTCTATAGTACAAAAAATAACAAATTATTTATTTATTTATTCATATTGTTCTCTTACAAACTATAATTAATAATAAAAATAATGTGACCTTACTGGGGTTGCCCGTGCCGAGGACACTTAACAGTATACTTTTTAAAAATGTTTTTACACTTGAGAATAAACAAAGAAGACTAACTTAATAAACAGAGATAATTAACAACAGTTTTAAAAACTAGGTATTTATGTACATCTATATTATTTATATTACAAAACGCACAATGAAAATAACAAAAACCTCACATAAGCTATACACTTGTGGAGCAGTTGATTCAATATTGGTTTGGGCGAATGAGACAATCCATTTTACTTCTACCTAGCTTCTCTATCCATTTTTTTATAGCCTTTTTAAACATTTTCTGGTTACTTATTGTTTTAATAGATAGTGGAAGTAGGTTATAGATTTTAATTGAATAATACTCAAAATCCCTTTGACCGAAAGTGGTAAATCCAGACACTATTTGTTTGGCGGCCTCCGTGGTGTAGTGGTCAAGACGCTTGACTCACGCACGGAAGGTTCCGGGTTCGATTCCCGGTGAGAACACAAAAATTAAAATGTAATTTTTCTAAAGCCTGGGTGTTCTGTGATGTAATTCACCACTGTAATTGAGCCTCCTGGCCTGTTGTGGTGCAAAAAAAATAAAATAATAATAATAATTAAACCACATTAACTTTTCAGTTATAGGTCGATTGGTTTCGGGGTTACTTTTTCATCATGAGGACTTGAACTAACGTGGAATAACTTGCATTGTTATTTATGTGATAAAAAATATAAGAAAGAAACAAATAACATCCCATAACATCCGAAACAAATAAAATCAAGAGCAGATAACATCCCAGAACAACATTTTGACCTCCTCATAGATATGTACGAAGACAGCAGTACCAGGGTCAGAAGCCCTTCAGGATACGGCGAATGTCCAGTACCTTCATAAATTGAAACAATGTCTCAGATGGGAAAGTCGGGAGACATCGAAGCATCACTCTAAACATAATTTTTTGTACATTTCATGATAAATGTTGCGCAACCTCCCCAGCCCACTATACCATAGGTAGAGGAGGTAGAGGTGACTGGAAAGGAGCAAAGTACACAGTTCTGAGAGTGCCAATGTCCAAGATATTCCTCAGTGAGCTGGATACATAACACAGCTTTCTCAATCTGGAAATTAATGATGAGGATATTTAACCTAGTCAACTGTTTTTAAAAGCGATGACCTGTGTTACGTCCAAATAATTGTAGACAGGCTGGATTTCCTCCCAAGTGAGTTATTAATATCTAAATGTGTTGCAACAGAGAGGGAAAACATTTCTGAGAAGGGAATATGGAAGTCTAGGCGTTTACGGGGCTTATGACTAGTCGTTGGCGGGTTTAAGTAGCCACTTTACACATTAGTAACAAATTTAGATCAATGATGCTAATTCATCAAAATTTTAAGCTGAAATGAAATATTTTGTCCGTACATCACGTACCTCTTGTTTTGATCGGGTGTAAAGTGTCCGTTGAGTGCGACGTTTTCATAGTTGGTGCCTCCGTTGGTGACACCCTCCCTCAGCGGGGAGCACGGCCCCGGGGCAGGGAGGATCGCAGCGTGCACCGGGGAGGTGCCCCCGACCTTGTAGCAAACCATCACGCCATTTATCTCCCTGGAAAGAGAGTGAGGTCAGTCAACTATGTGTTCAATAAGTACTTTTGAAGCAGTTCAAGTTTTCAGAGGATTGAAAGTATTTTGTTGTCGTGTGGTCCAACTTGACAGCGGATGTTAAATTTTGTTTTACCGTTTTATTTAATACTGCCACCTTAACTGTTTGGCATTTTCTGTTAGGTCTTCAAATAATATAGACATGTGTGTTCGGAAATTAATGTCAGTGAGTCGATTGCAAAAAAGTTATTGAAATTTTCGTTACAACACATTAAAACTCTTCAAAATAGGTTCCTCCTGCAGCGGAATATGGATGTTCAAATATGGGCAGAATGGTAAATGCTGCACGGTGTGTAAAGTGGTTGCTCTCTAGGGGCTTTCGTGACCGCGGAGATGTGCTCACCCCGCGTACTGGAAGCCGTCGGGGGCCCTCTTGAGGCGCGAGCAGAGGATGATGTCCGTGAGCGGCGCGGGGGGCGCGCCGGGCGCCAGCAGGTAGCACAGCTGGCGCTTGCGCCAGGCGCGCGCCCCGCTGTCGGCCGTGAGCGGCACGGAGCTGTAGCCGGCGGGCGGCGGCTCCGAGGACGCCACCACGCGCAGCGCGGACACCGTGCGTCCCGCGATACCTGGGGGCAAACATCATGTTGAGGGTCAGACAGAAGCGATATTACTGATGATTCTATACGGATGGTTGAGTAAATTTCTAAGGTATACGGTTGTTCCGGACACGCGTAACTTGTAAATGATAAACAAACATGAATAAACAAATAACGAATTGTAAATGTAGTTAGGTACCCCGATATTTGTTAGCCAAGTGCTAGGTTCTCAATAAAGATAAATGGTTCGCTTTCGTAAGGCACTAAAAAGGACTGTTGTATCGTGTTTGAGATGCTTAAGGATAAAGGAGGGAGATTTTTCACATTAAAAAAGCCATAAAAAAATATATTCCCTTAGTAAATAATCAAATAAGTTTTCAGTACAGCCCTCTTTTTTAATTAAAAATTAACCAATCGGGTAACCCCACCTCTACCTCCCCCTTCTCAACTCCCTACCCATTCTTCAATAAAATACTATTTAAAAAAAAAAGTTTTGTGCATGTTTAGACATGGTGGTGCTCGCATCTCTATAAATCTGCATGTGATTTGAGTATTTTTGGAAATACTATATACAGAGTGTTCTTTTAACCCTGTCACATCCGAAACCACGACGATCAGTATAGGCAAGAAGACATATGAGCATATTGAAAAAAAAGTTTAGAACAAAGAAAGTTTTTGAAAATAAAATATTTAAAAAAAACAAATGTTTGCTTACTTCTGCAGGGCAGAAGCGAGGGGGGCGCGGCCGTGCAGTTGACGGTGTATCAGACTTCTCCCTCCTCATTTCTCCTCTGCAAGCAACCATTTGTTTTTTCTATATTTTATTTTTATAAATTTTATTCGTTCTAAAAAAATATTTTAACGAGCCAATATGTCTTCTTCCCCATACTGATCATCGTGGTTTCGGATGTGACAGGGTTTAAAGAACGCCCTGCATATACTACTGTGATGGCGAAGGTGGAGGTGTATTTTAGTATTTGCATGTTGGTGTGGTGAGTGTCCTGACGAAGAGACGGGTACGTCTCGAAACCGGTAGACTAAAAAAGTCGGTAAGTGGTTATATACTAATAATTACTAACATAAAGGTCCTTAAAATGTGACATGATTAGAATGACAGTTGTCAGAAAAAGTGACGACGTAACTTTGTAGTAACGTCAAAGGAGTTATTTATATTGACACACGAAAAATCATTTGTACCTGGCGTGTTAGTTAATTTTTTTATTACAATGCTTGAAACATAAATAAACATTAATATGTTAAATCAGCTTTAAAACTAAAATAAACCTAATTATTAACGACGTTCTTACAAGGTTACATCATTTTGCAAAAACATTAGAGAGGACAAATTGATTGAATAAAAAAAAATATTCTTTTGATGTTGTTCATAAAAAAACTATAAATGTCTCATTTTTCGGTGAACAATTATGTTAAACACACTATAATAGGCTTGTTTTTTATGTCAATTTTCGGAATTGCATGAAATAACTGATAAAATCGATTTGATCAGTGATCAGTAATTTCCCATCACTAATGAAATTAGTTTGACAGCTGTCATTCTAATCAAGCTATATTTTAAGGACTGTAGTTACAATACATACGTTCAGAATAGCACCGCAGAGCTGGTGTTCCGAACGCATTTACAGCGCGCTATACGCGTATTTAGTACGTAAAAAGGCGCTAAACCGCGCTATAATTGCGTTCGGAATACCAGCCCTTTTATTTAACTTCTGCATTGCTCGTGACCGCAATCCTCGAGAAGTTGGTCCTAGAGGAGTGGGGTCGCCTAGATACATTAAAACCACTTAAAACTAATGAAATGTTCACTTAAATGAATCAAACATTGGGAATATTTTCGTTTCCAGCGCAATTTCCAGCAAATCATAGCTACAGTGGCCTTAGGGCCGGTTGCATCGACAAAAGTTAAGTTAAAGTCAGGGCTTAAGTCAAATAAAAGTTACTTTTATGTCAAAATGAGTTGCATCAAAAAAAGTTGACTAAATATTAACAAAAAAGTTACTTTTATTTGACCGGCCGCCGGGAGACCGTTTAAAGTTAAGTTTAAAGTTAAATGCGATCTGCCATCTGTCAAAAAAGCGTCGTGAGTGTTGAAATCTATTGATCGATATGTGAAAAGTTGCACAAAATGTCCATTTTATCTGATTTTTCGTCTTCCGATGACGAATTTATCATCGAGTATATTCTACACCGAAAACAAAAACTGTTCAAACCACGAACGGACCACATTTTTGTGGGAAGAATCCGACTTTATCGCAAGATTTCGAATGTCAAAATAGTGACGAACTAATAAATGTTTGAATTTTTAATTGTTAATTATTTTTCAAAACACGGGACTCGATCATTAGCGGCGTGGTGTAAAATAAATCTAAATCATCACTGTATTGAAATGCTGTTTATTTATTTTTAAATAGAGCTAGATTGAGCCCAGCTAACTCTTTCTGGGCATTTAAGGCTGCCATAGTTGCCCGAAAAATGTCCCTTTTTTGCTCTATTTCTAGAGTAAAAAGTTCTTCATTTTGTTTTAGCTTTTGCTCTTTTAATTTTTTATCTAGTTCAAAAAGGACGATGTCCCTTTTGCTCTTTTCTTCTCCGAATGCGCAGTGTTGCTTCGCCCTTTCGCACACACTGAAAATTGGGACGAAATTTAAACGTTTGTGCCCAAAGACGCGGCGCGGGGCATGTGTATTGCTACATGTAAATAAACAAGCACGTGCTTGCGTAAAAATCCCAACAATTTTTAGGGTGAAACTTGAACCTTTACAGTGGCAACATTCTTAACTTTAACTTAACTAAAATAATGTTGATGCAACGGAATTTTTCAGTTACCAGATTTTGAGCCTTAACTAAGTTTAAATATTTAACTTTAAACTAAATTTATACCAACTTTGATGCAACCAGCCCTTAGCGTGTTTATTTTATCTCCGATAGTTACCGAGATATAAAGCTATAAAACTTCCCAAGGCGCCCCGATTATAACGGAAAGTTTTCAGAGTTATCGTTAATACAAATTTAAATAGCATATCCATACTAATATTATCAATGGGAAAGTGTTTCTTTCACGTCTCAACGGAGCGACCGATTTACATATTTTTTTGAATAGGGATAGCCGGAGAAGTGAGAAGTAATAAAGGATATTTATTATCCACCCCGAATCAAAAAAAGTACAATAATTTTTTTTTATCTATTTTTAAAATTTTTATTTTATTTCACAGTTAATTGATTCCGAATATTTTCCCATGATTTTTTAATATTTTTTTATTAACATAAACGGCAAATCTGCCTTTTACAAACATTTATAATATTAACATATTTGGCTAAATATATATATATACATATATTTTTTTTAAAAAACATGAATTTTAAAAACAAGATTTATAAAAAAAAAATTAAACCAAAAATTATACAAGATTTATATTTAAAAAAATAACCTAAAAATTATACAGCATATTCAGTGGAAAGTTTAAGTAATAAAACACTCTACAGTAAAACAACAAGAAAATCATAAGTACTGTTTCACACAGCTAGGCAAAGTGAACAAAAAACTGGATATGAAATGCATGAATAAATAAATATAATTACCATTCATCATCTTTGATTTACATTGATTTTTGGCATTAATTGTCCCGACACGTGTGTTATGTTGCTTAAAAACTTTCCTTATAACAACATATTTACTTCAGATACTATTTTTTCTCAATTTAGGGGATAAATTTGTGAATTAAAATATGTTAACTGTTGATAATGGGCAATATGTTAGGGCCGCACTAGGCATCCATGTGAAGTTTGAGTTTTTATCGAGTAGAGGTCGATTCAAATTTTACTCGAAAATAGCAATGTTAACCTTGAAATCGCATCTAGAATGACGTGTTCAAATTTCAGGCCGCTACGACTCGCCATTTCGGAGATGTGACGGACAAACAAACAAACTGAACACAGGACTTAGGTTGAAATGAATTTGGTGTACAGTGAAATTTATATTTTATTAAATTAATGCATTTATTCTGTATCCTTTCTAGGTTGTTTATATATATTTTATATTGAGGATTCCATATAATGAGGAATTCCACTGTTTTCTAATTTATTTTTTTCTATTAGCGTACTATTTAACTAAGCAAAAAAAAAAAAAAATTTTTGTGCGTTATTTACAAAGATATGATTTTTTAAAGTTACATTTATCAAATACCGCGCCAAATGACTGTAATCAGTGTCACTTTTCAGTGGTGACGTCATAAAACGGTTGGCGTTCTTACTTTCACTTACCGCGGTAAGTTGTTTTTCTCCAGCCAATAACTTCTAAGAATCTATGGAATATTGCTTTGATTACTTCATTTAGTTGATCGTAATTTGCTCATTTCTATGTTATGGTTGTTTTTACGAACGTTTCGATTTAAAAAAACCTAGAAAGTTAACATAATATCTGGTTGAAATGTCAAATTATACAAATTATACTGTATTTTTCTATGGTCAAAACGTTCCTTACAAGGTGCGGGGGCTTGAAAGCGGAAACCGGAAATACTTCACGTAGATTTAAGGAGTGACGTCATTATTTACGATTTTAAAATGAATACTATTTTTAACATTTATTATTTATTTTTGCGTGCGTTTTTGAGATATTTCATCCTATTCCAAAATTTTAAAATATTTACGCGTACACGAACACATTTTTAAAATTTAATTCCGGGTTGGGCTGGAATTTCTCATTGACGCATATTCTAATTGACTTCTCACATATGTGTTATATAGCAATATAAACGTTTTAATGTTTTATTTTATTATAATTGTTCATTGTGATCGCTCAAATGCTTAGCATGTTTTTAAGCACGTCGAAAGTTATTTGTGATTGAGCTACTGGCTGTTTTTAGCAAAACATAGAATTAACCTTACTGCACTAATATCTTATTTTTCCTAAATTGTGGACTGGCTGCTTTCTTCATAACTCCGTTCAATTGATGAAGCGAACCCCGCTCGGTAGTCGGGAGTCGGCAAACAGCTGATGGTAAAACCGCGATACGCCATTACGTGGTACAATAGCATGATTCATAATTTATAATGCAAGAAGACTGTCTCTCAGTAACCGGTATTTTTTAGATAGTGCTCGTATTACATGGGTCAGAAAACAGCAAAACTTGCTTGTGCAAAATTTGACCCAATTAATATCTGTACCCGTGCCGCGAATGTGAACGCTATCTCCATCTGTGCATATCGAGACGGTTATGTATAATTAATTTGAGGCTGTAGTCTGGTGAAACGAACGCAAAATTAGGAAATTATACGATTTTGCCATTTTAAAACGAATGTTTTTTTTTATCGCGCAGTAATAAAAAAAATTAAAAAACATAAATTACATTAACATTTTACAACAGAGATGAAGAAAATTTAAGAGAAGGTAATATAGAAGTTTAGGCATCTACAGGGCTTATGACCTGTCAATGGCTGGTTTAAGTGGCCACTTTACACACTGTGTAACATTCACCATTCCTTCTATATTACCTTCTCTTAAATTTTCTTTATCTCTGTTGTAAAATGTTAATATAAACAGCTCCCCAGGGAGTTGAATCCAGTCCTTGTCTACAAAAATTTGGACAAACTCAGAATATTGTTGTACATAAATTACATTTAAAAAAAAGAGAATACAATTATACAGGTGTTCTTTAAACCCTGTCACATCCGAAACCACGATGATCAGTATGAGCAAGAAGACATATTGGCACATTAAAATAAATTTTTAGAACGAATAAAATTTATAAAAATAAAATATTAAAAAAAAACAAATGGTTGCTTACTTCTTCAGGGGAGAAACGAAGAGGGGGAGGGGGGAGTCTGATATGCCGTCAACTGCGCGGCGGCGCCCACCTCGCATCCCCTGCAGAAGTACGAAACCATTTGTTCTTTCTAAATATTTTTAAAAATATGCTAATATGTCTTCTTCGCCATACTGTTCATCGTGGTTTCGGATGTGACAGCGTTTAAATAACACCGGTATAAAAAAAGGTTTCGACTTTATTTATCAATTTTTTATTTTTTTTAAAGAATTACCGAAGGCATAATTTTTAGTAGAAATAAAGGAAAATGTCACAAAAATGTATGTGATTTAAAATGCTTGTATTTCTTTTCAAAATAAAAAAATAAAAATTTTGCTTCGGCCACTTTCATGTTCAATTTATTATCTTTAAATTATTACGACAAATTTCGGTTCAATACTTGGTACTTAGTCTTGAGATCCCAGATACCTAAGTTTAGTCTAAATTTGAAATGGCGTAATCTGCCGGCCTAAAAGTAATTATGTTTTAGTTACACAAAAATTTTAAGTATACATTTAAAAACTATTGGTTTTATCTAATTAAGTTTTTTTTTATTTTTTATTATTACATGATTTAAAAAAAACATTCGTTTTTCAATGGCAAAATCGTATGATTTCCTTTCTTGCAGAATCATAGCATAAACTACAAATATTTTATTTTAATTTGAATAATTGGCGGCCTCCGTGGTGTAGTGGTCAAGACGCTTGACTCACGCGCGGAATGTTCCGGGTTCGATTCCCGGTGAAAATACAAAAATTAAAAATGTGATTTTTCTCAAGCCTGGGTGTTCTGTGATGTAATTCACCACTGTAATTGGGCCTCCCGGCCTGTTGTGGTGCAAAAAAAATGTAAAAACAAAAAAAAATGTAATGTAAATAATAAAAAAAACATAATCATACCTTTTTATTTGTCTTAAAAACAAAACGAAAACTAACTCGTAAACAATTTCGCACACACAATAGGCTGCTCGCGTACACGTTAATAGAATAAAACAACGTGTAAAAGTGTGTCTGGTATTAGAATCGCGGCGCCTACTGCCGTCTGGTGTCGGCCGAACCGGAGAATCCCACGCCGGCACCGACAGGCGTAATTGAACGTAGTTATGCGGAAAGCAGCCAGTCCACAATTTTGAAAACATGCGATATTGATGTTATCGGGTGCAGTAAGGTTATGTCCTGCTAAAAACAGTCAGATCGCTTTCAAACAACAAAAAAAAATAATCACCTTCTGAAAATGGTGTCGATTACAAAAACGGCATTTTTATATTTACAGAAAACACCCACAGCACTAGAAAAATCTTACGGTTCTTTAAAAATCATTGATACTGGTCTAATACATAATTAGACCCTTGTTTGTCATATAAAAACAAACTAATGTATTCATTGTTTATCATTTGTTAAAGTCAAAAACATTCCAACTGTTGTGTGGACTTGATTATTCAGTCTTTTCACTAAAGTGCTATTATGTCAGTTTCACTTTTCTATGGCTGGCTGCTTTCTGCATAACTACGTTCAATTGTAAATCGGCGTTAATCGAACCGGCGCAAAACGACGTTTACCGGTATAAGAAACTGCACAAGATCTTATACCATTTTCTGACCCATGTACTCGAGTTTTAGTCACTATTCTATATCATAATGACGTGTGCAGTTATGCCAGCGATAGCCGACATTCTGGGCTTTCTACAAATAGGCGTGGTCATCGAGAAAATATTTCATTCCTCATAATAGGAGATAGGGCCATGGGCCATGGGCCATGGACGATACCCATCGGACCTCAGTATTAGGGAAATACATGTCGTAGAAAATCTACTATTAGGTCGGCCATTTGACTCAGTAGCTCAATCACAAATAACTATCGACGTGCTTAAACACAAGCTAAGAATTTGAGCGATCACAAAGAACAATAATGAACATGCTTAGGTTATTTTTTTTTTTATTAAATTGAAAACATATTATACATAATTTTATATACTATTCCCAAGGAGTTTAAAAAAAAAACTCATTTAGGGACATGCAGATAACAATATTTATTTACGGACGTTTTTATATTTTTAACTATAACATTATTAACAATATTTTGAGTTTGTCCAAATTTTTGTAGACAAGGACTGGATTCAACTCCCTGGGGAGCTCTTTATATATTTACATATTACAACAGAGATGAAGAACATTTAAGAGAAGGTAATATAGAAGTCTAGGCATCTACAGGGCTTATGACCTGCCAATGGCTGGTTTAAGTGGCCACTTTACACACTGTGTAACATTCACCATTCTGCCCATATTTAAACATCTATATTCCTTCAATTCTTTCATCTGTTTATGTTTGTGAAGTTAAAGAGCTGAAACCTTAATTTATGCGGGTGAGATTCATTTAATTGAATTATTTCACCTACATACTAGGCAACGCCTGAAAATATTATTTTTTCAATTTCTATACTTCTTCATGGACCAGGTAATTTATCGACAATATTTTGAGTTTGGTGAATGTTACACAGTGTGTAAAGTGGCCACTTTAACCAGCCATTGACAGGTCATAAGCCCTGTAGATGCCTAGACTTCTATATTACCTTCTCTTAAATGTTCTTCATGTCTGTTGTAATATGTTAATATATCATTATTTACAAAAGCAGAATAAAAATTATGATACACTACAAATTAAAAGGGTATTAAAAGGGTATTAAAAATATTCAAAAATAACAAAATAAACATAATACTAGGTATAGAAATAAATTCAAAATGATGTATACATTATACAATCTTGGAAAGAAAAATTTAAAAATTTAAAAATTTTAAAAATTATTTTTTTTAAATTAATTTTTTTAAGGAATGACCCGCTAAGCCTCTATTTTAGAGGCTTGTCAGCAGGTGGGAAAGAGGGGATGTGGAAGGAGGTAGAGAATAATTCATTACAACACCCAGACCAATTGAGAAGAAAATCTTTCATGGATTTATTTCTTGCAACTGGCGGGAATCGAACCCGCGACGCTAGTTTCACAGTCGGCCGTCTAACCAACTGCGCCACGACGCCTGTCAAACATACAAACTGAACTAGTACGACGATGCGGCCGCGGTCTCAATTTGGAACTAACACTGTATTCCTCCACTGTAATACTGGGAAATTAAAGGTGATTGAAAAAGGTGATTGTGCTGACCATGTGTATTTGATTGATCACAAACTGACAAAACTGCAGTGAGGGGTACAATGAAAGTTTTTAAAGGTTATTTGTTTTGTTATTTTTGCGGTTTGATTGTAAAGAAGTATTAAATTTTCGCTTAATTAGTTTAAAAAAAAAAATTGATATTGATATTGATATGCGAAACTGAAGAAAGACTCAAGTCTTTATGAACAGTTTCGGGAAAGGGGTGGATGCTTTCATTGTAGTACGATGTTAAAAATTACAAGAATAAAAAAAGTTTTTTTTAAATTAACAAAATATGCGCACCCAATACAGGTTAAAAAAATATCAAAAACGTATTAAAATTACATATACATGACACAAGCTAAAAAAGTATAAAAAAACACAAATAATATTTCAATCGTATTAAAAAATACATATATAAGAGAAAACGGTAAAATATTCAAAGATATATGTTCATTCTCTGGATAAACGAACATTATTTATTCAAAGTACTTCTGAAAAAAATAATTCTTCAATTCGCACGTCCTGTTTCTATATTTGAAATTGGTACTTTAAATTTTTGTGGCAATTTATTAAATTCCTTGAAACCTCTGTATTGTTAAGATCTAGTATCGCGGTCATAAGTCAACGCGTGTGTAATCTCTAAGTCAACGCTCGTGTCGGTTTGTTTTTTGTTTTCCTAAATAAATACAGTTCACTGGCGAAAAATCGGCGTTTACTACAAAAAATAATACAATATATTGCATTTGCAAAATAGTAAGGAGTACCTAATACAAAAAAAGTGAAAATGAAATTACAATTACTATGGCGACTGCTTTTCTTGACATTTGTCTCGCCATCCGCCGGCTAAATGCAATAAATAACATGATAAATAATAAATAAAAGTGGCAGTTTTGGAATATTTTCCATATTTATACTGGTGAAATTCAAATATGTGATTGCGCAGCAGGATTCTACGTCACAAAACGTAAATATTTTCACGGATGTTGCATTGTAATCGCAAATAGGATAAACGACCGTGGTGAGAAATTGTTATCACGTCGCTTATTAGCACGTCGATAGTTATTTGTGATTGAGCTACAGGCAGATGCAAACTTAACGAACTCCGGCGCTGCCGTATAGTCCTTAAAATTAAGCTTGATTAGAATGACAGTTGTCAGAAAAAGTGACGACATAACTTTGTAGTAACGTCTAAGGAGTTTTTTTTTTTTTTTTTTTTTTTTTTTTTATTTATTTTTCAAAAATATTTACAAAAAATTCTTAAATTAAAGTCCTGCTGAGTTGCATACATACAACTCGTCAGCAGGTTCTTATAAATTACATTAATTATTTACACTTAGCCTACATTAACAATAATTTTACTTGAAAAACAATTACAGATTACATTTTGAAAAATTAAAAACTATCACTAATACAAAAAACTTTTTTCTAATAACCATAATTTGAGCAAACGTCGAACTCCTGTATTTAACTCAGTATTTTTTATATTGTTTGGTAACATATTAAATATTTTAGGTATACTGTATTGCAGTGTCCTTTTGCCATATTTATTGCAGTATCTAGGAACAGCTAGCCCTTCCATACTAGTAAACCTGGTGTTGTAATCATGTACCAACTTGAGTTTATACTCGGAGTGCGACGCATGCTGACAAATTAATTTGTACCAAAGTAGAGCCCTAACAGATAATTTATTTACAGATTTATACATTAATGATATTGAAATATTGTGTCTCTGGCGGTATACATCTTTATGTAGTAGCAATTTGATCATAGAATTTTGCAAGGTTTGAATAAAATTAATATTAGTTTCACTTGATAACCCCCAGGAAGTTATGGCGTATCGTATAATTGATTCAGAGAGAGATAAATAAATAATTCGTAAAGTATTAACAGGGACATAATATTTTAATATGTACATTCTATTACTTATTGCTCTTAATCGCTTACACAATTTTCGAATATGTACATCCCATTTAAAATTACAATCTATATTTAAACCTAAATAAACATACTGCTCAATATTTTCAATATTTTCACACATGCACGGTTGCGTAATATCACTATGGATACACGTATAGTTATGTGATAAAATTGACGGTGTTGTGTGAGTTTTATAGTTCGGTGATCTTATGTGCATAAGTTTGGTTTTCTTTGAATTAATTATTAAACCTGCATCATGGGACCATTTTTGCAGGTTTAAAAAGTCTTCTTGCAATAATTTCTCTGCAGTTTTGAGGTCTTTATGAGACACAACTAAAGCAGTATCATCGGCGTATACATAGTGTTTGACATTATTAAATAGTTTATACATGACTGTCACATATATTATATACAAGGTAGGGCCCAATATTGATCCTTGTGGCACCCCCGAAGAAACATGTTCTATTTTACTATTTTCATCTAATACTTTGACACATATTTTTCTATTAGTTAAATAATTTTTGAAAAGTTTTAAAAGGTTTCCTCTGATTCCAATGTCATTTAATGTGTCTATTAATTTTGAATGGTTAATTGTATCAAATGCCTTTGAATTGTCGATAAATAGAACAAGGGTGTGATATTTTTTATTTAGTTCATTATTTATTCCATTTGAAAAGTCTTGTAATAATAATTCCGTACTCTTTTTCTTTTGGAAACCATATTGATATTGATCAATTATAGAAAATTTTGATAAATAATTAATTAATTTTTGAGCTATGTATTTTTCTAATATTTTTTCAAAAACAGGTAAAATACTTATTGGTCGATAGTTACTAATGTCTGAATGTTTACCACTTTTATATATGGGTCTGACTATACTATATTTAAGTAATTCTGGTATTTCCGCTTGGAGTATAATGCAATTAATAAAATGTGTTAATACTGGTCCTAATAAATCAATATGTTTTTTTACATCATACATTCTAATATTATCAAATCCAGCAGATTTACTATTTTTAAATTTTTTAACTATATTAACGACATCTTTTATTTTTGCTCTAGGCAAAAACATGCTCTGCGGTTGTTTGTCAATTGACGCATCAATTGTTTTTTTATTACAATGATGTAGCATGTTATTTATACTTTTTGTAAAATGATCAACAAAATCGTCACTAATATTTTTAGGAGTAGTATCATTCTTTATTAAATATTTATTTATGGTTTCATCGCAACTGCTTTTACTCCTTTTCCCTAACAACTTATTTATTTCGTCCCAAGTTTTCTTAGTATCATTGAAGCAATGTTTGAATTTATTTCCATAAAAAGCAATTTTATTTATCTTAATTAATTTAGTAACATTATTTCTTAACAATTTATACTCTTTTTCATATGATTTATTTGTAGGAGTACTTTTCCATCTTTTATAAAACATGTCTCTATTTCGTATTTTTTCTAATAAATCATTTGTGACCCATTCTTTAATAGCATAGGGTCTAGCTTTTGGTTTAAAATGTATGTTTTTTTTACTTTTTTTATAAATTTCATTGAAGCAGACATATAAGTTATCATAAAGTATAAGACAATTTGATTCTTCTATAAGAGAGTTCCAGTTATATTTCCTTATTTCATAATCAATATGTTTTTGAGATAATATAGACAAACGATTAAAATTATTTTGTTGAGGCATGGATTTATTTTTATCAAATATAATTTGAATTGCTGTTATAAAGTGATCAGCAATCATCGTGTCGGTGACACAAGCAGCTATATTATTTTCACTTATCAATCTAACATAAATATGATCAATACAAGACTTAGTAATTTTGCCACTAACAATCGCTTCCCTAGTTACATCATTTATACACTTTATAAAATAGTTATTTGCAAGTAAGTTTTCATATGATATTATCACAGGATCTTGAGTATTGAGCACATTTAAATTTATGTCTCCCATAAGAATTGCTTCCACATGTTGAAAATTACTTTTAAGAATATGATCTATTTCATTGAGAAAATAAGTTTTATTCATATTTGGAGGTCGATATGCAGCGAGTAGGTTAATTTTGGTTTTATTTTTTAATGTTAGTGTTCCAAAAATATTCTCAAAATTTACAGAACATATTAATTCAGGTTGAAAAACAATATTTTTATCTATGAAAAGCAAAATGCCTCCTCCAGATCTTTTATTTCTACAAAAACTATACGAGTTATAGCCCGGAATATTAAATAAGTTGACTAACTCACTTTTTAGAGACGTTTCGCACAGCATTATTACATCAATTTTATCCAAACAATTTTTAAAATATATCATAAATGAGTCCCAATATTTAGTAACAGATCGAATATTAATTTGGACACATGTCAAGTGTGTGACTGTGTCATCTTGTTTCATAATCCAGTCTTCTATTTTATTTGTTCTTGTATAATTGATTTCAATATCTTCATCCATATATGAAAAAGCCATATCTAGTACTCAATTTTTTGCTGCGCAAATAAGAGCATTTTTTTATATATAGGACATGTTTTATCATTTGCTTGATGATTTACAGCATTTTTTTTATCATTTTTTTCATTGTATTTAGAGCAGTTAAGACAGATTGGTGAGCTTTTGTCTTTTTTAATACATTCTCTATAAGAATGATCATCGGCACAAAAAGAACATTTAGGTTTTGTATTATCTTTGTGGAGACATCTAGCAGACGAATGTCCAAAGAATAAACAGTGAAAACACTGCAGTAGAGGGTTTGCATCCTCAACATATATCCTTTGATAGCCCAAATATAATTGACCTTTATTTACCAAAAGTCTTCTCAATGCACAATCGGTTTCTACAATATAATTTGAAGTATCGTTGTATTTACTCTTAATAATTTTCTTTATTTCAAAATGCGCATCCTTAATTATTTTTATTTCTTCATTTTGACCCATCAAATCATTGAATAAATGCTCTTTTTCATATTCATTAAACACACCTTTCAAAATCACTGTAGGTTTTCTTTTCTTCATCTCCTGGGCCTCGACATCATCCAATTCCTTGGTTATAATTTCACTAAGTTTTTGAGCATCAGCCTTATTAGAACACTTAACAATTAGTCGATTTTTCGATATTTTTTTTATTCCATACACTTTTATACCGAATTTAGATATTTTAACGCCTTCTGTTAACTTTTTTTGTAAACTCTCAGCTGTTTCATTTATTTTTGTAGGCGTTATTAAAACAGAATAGTCATTTCGAAAGTTTAGACTATTTCTATCTACCTTCGCCTTATTGAGAGTACCCATATTTAGAGTAAGTTTTCTTGCATAACTATCTTCTGCGAGCATTTTATTCGTATTCATATTTTCAATTTGTTTATTTTTTTCTCCCATATCAACAGCTATGTGACCCATCAAAGCAAGTATTTTATTTGCTTTCAAATTCACTATATTTTGTTGATCCTTGCTAAATTTTTTGATGGATCCTGTGTGGCAAGTATTAATTCCTCAATTATTATTTTAGTTTCCTCAAGTAAAGTATGTGGATTCATTTTTAATCTTATTATATTAAGTAAAAACTAATGATCTTATCTTACTTAGTGATTTATATTGACACACGAAAAATCATTCGTATCTGGCAAGTTAATTAATTAATTTACTATGCTTGACATATAAATCAACATAATATATAAAATCAGCAAAACTAAAAAAAAACTAAAAATAACTCCCTAGGGAGGAAATCCAGCCAGTCTGCAAGCATTTGGACATACTCAAACATAGTTGAATTAACTACCCGGTAAAAGAAGAAGTATAAAAATTGGAAAATTGTTTTCAGGCGTTGCCTAGTAGGTGATTTGGTTCAGCCGGATGAATCTCACCCGCGTGATAAAGGTTTCAGCTCTTCTACTTCACAAAAGTCAACAGATGGAAGAGTTGAGGAAATGTGGATGTTCAAACATGGGCAGAATGGTGAATGTTACACAGTGTGTAAACACACTTAAACCAGCCAATGACGGGTCATGAGCCCTGTAAATGCCTAGACTTCCATATTCCCTTCTCAAAAATGTTTCCCTCTCTGTTGAAATAAATTTAAACACTATACTAGGCTTTTTTTGCGTTTTTATATCAATTTTCGGAGACAGAGTTTTATGTTTGCATGAAAAAACTGATAAAATCGATTTGATCAATACATGGTCGGTTATCTATATAGGTTATCTATATCAGAAGTTATCTATATCAGAAGTTATCTATATAGGTTTAAATTAAGGAATGATGACTATTGTCCATGCGATGATATTTCTTCACAGAGTATCGAACATCTGTTATTTCAGTGCCCATTTTTCAGTTTACAACGCCATAATCTTGAAGCAGAATGCAGGAAAGATGGAATATCCTTAACAGATATCCACACTGTAGTTAAAAGTAGTTATCACGCGCCATTGTTCTTGGACTTTGCAACAATGGTGATTGGACTCATAAAGGTAATAAACCAAAATCAGTGTTCGAACATCCCATTTCTAAGACAAACAAAAACGATTTTTTCCGAGTACCTTAGCCTTGTACATGACACGTAAGGCAACTGAATACAGGGGTCCAAATATATATTTTTTTTAATTAAAAAAAAATACATGGTCGGTGATCAGTAATTTCCGATCACTATGTCAATACATTAGTTTGGCAGCTGTCATTTTAATCAAGCTTAGTTTAAAGGACTATAGGTTCGGAGATCGGCCCCTCCGCCTGAAACCAATTGCTTATTGCTTCCACACTTGTGAATCATCGACAGTCCTAGACAGTTCAGATCTCATCTGAAATCTCACATCATTCCATAACCATACAATCAATTATAACACCAGAAAAGTGCGTCAGCTTAGTTAGAACGCATGTTTAAGTATTAGGCGTTAACAAAAAACTGTGTCGGTTTTTTTTTAAATTTAAAAATAAGCACCAGAATTTAAAAAAAATATTTAAGGTTTATACGTCATTCGAAATAAAAAAAAATGCTATACAAGACATCGTGTATGCTTTTACGTTATACAGGGTGTTCTTTTAACCCTGTCGCATCCGAAACCACGATGATCAGTATGTGCCAAGAAGACATATTGGCACATTAAAATATATAATTTTTTAGAACGAATAAAGTTTAAAAAAATAAATTTAAAAAAAAACAAATGGTTGCTAACTTCTGCAGGAGAGAAACGGGGAGGGGGAGGGGGGAGTCTGACACACTGTTAACCGCGCGGCCGCGCCCCCCTGGCTTCTCCCCTGCAGAAGTTAGCAACCATTTGTTTTTTAAATATTTTATTTTTACAAATTTTCTTCGTTCTAAATATTTTTTTAGATTTGCCAATATGTCTTCTTGCCCATACTGATCATCGTGATTTCGGATGTGACAGGGTTTAAAGAACACCCTGTATATTATATAATTTTACAATCTGAGAGACTAAAAAAATCGAATTCTTAAATAATATTGCTTGTGAATTAGCTTCTTACACGTGAAATTTGATCCTACCGTATTCCCTTTTAATCCCAGCAGTATTTTGACACTTGCAAACGACACAACACGGCATAGTTGAATTTAAATCGGCAGTTGCGTACTAAGCGACGTCTACAGAGAACGCAAAAAAGGAAAACTACTCATTTGTGATTAGTTTAGTCGGATTCAGTTTGATGCGCGTATGCGGTTTCTAGACTATTCTAATTCTATGCTTCCAACCTCAATGTTCGAACTTCTCTTTTGCAACAGGCTCTATCAGATCTTTGTGCTCAGATCGGCACTTGTCGGTTTCTTGATTATTGATTCACGCGATAACACGACACAGTGAATTGGAATGACTTATTGATAACTAAAACAACTTGTAGCTGAGAATATCAAAATCACATGTACATTCGGTGACAGTTCAGTTGCCGGAGAGAAAAAGATTGTACCCACAGTAGGAAAATTACAACATTTTCACTAGGGCTCAGTAGGTAGCAATAAATTTAACACATCAGCCTAGTAAATGTGCAATACACAATAAACATAGTACATGTGGCGCAACCGCACGATGACATATAATGGTAGATTTTTCACTTTCGCACGCGAACTGCTTTTTCATTGATGCCAGATACAAATGATTTTTCGTGTGTCAATATAAATAACTCCTTTGACGTTACTACAAAGTTATGTCGTCACTTTTTCTGACAACTGTCATTCTAACCATGTTACATTTTAAGGACTATA
>NW_028277737.1:0-75000 GCF_059751315.1 Micrasema longulum
TCACCCACTCACCTACCCTCTCACTCACTTACACTGACACAAACACACTAGTATGTATTGCACGTGTATTTAATGTATTTCTGTTGATATCTGTCATTGGTTTTATTCTCTGCATATTTTATTTGTTATATTTTTGTTACACGTATTACTGTTGATATCTCCAATAAATAAAAAAATACAAATGTGCAAACAATTAAAATATTCCATTTAAATATAAGCCATTTAATCTTACTTAACATTGCTTCTGTATACTAAAAAAAATATTTACATTAACTAAATCCAAATTCATGCGATTGCCATATTGTATTAGACAAACAACATAACCCTGTTTATGACATGGAATTAAGCGAAATCATAAATATGTATTGTTTTTATATCGTGAATAATTCACAATTATTAGTGTTAAAATTAATGACATCAATGTTGCATAAGGTAACGTTGTTATGATGCTATTATTTACGCATCTTTTTCATTCTCATGTCAGGTCCTACCGACGTCGACAATCAGCCGAAACTATATGTCCCTGTCCTGAGCAGCTTCTCGACTGTTCTAATTCCCGTCCAGTTTTGTATGTTCCACAGCCAGGAGATCTACCTTTTGCCCACTCCTCGTAGATCCTTTAATTTGCCTTTTATAATTAAGTTCAGTAAACGTACTTCTTTCCTCTCAGCACAAGCCTTAGGTAGGGTACCTTCAGGACTTTAATATCAGTCAGCACATAAACGCCCGGAGGGTTAAAACAAGTGTGGTATATAGTTTAAATATATTAAATAAGATATAAAATATAGCAGTTGGTACATTCAAATACATATTCCTACATATAATTAGTAAAAAATAAGTATGATATATATAAATATGATACATAAATAATGTTAAAAAAATAAAGATTTTTTTGACAGTTGTAAGCGGGTAGAAAAGAAGATTGTTAATAAATTGATAACATGCTTCAAACGGGTTAAATGTATACACATGTAAAAAAGAGCTGAACAAAATTTATATGAGTAAGAAAAAAATGTATCTATAAGAAATGATAAACAATGGCAAAATAAATTTTAACTCGAAACACATAACAAATAATATTTTTAAAACCTCTCACATTCATGTTATAAACAGTGTACTCATTTAGTTTTTTGGGGTCGATTTAATAATATTAAGACAGCCGTGGCTATATTTAATTGTAAGGTTTTCTTCATCGCCTTGGATCCTTTCTTCTAACTCCTTTTTTAGTTCCGAAATATAATTTTGCTGAGCTTGCGTAAGATCGTTTTTTATATATATTTCTTTATTGGTTAATATTCTTCTCTCTTTAAGTATTTTTTTTGCTTGCCAGGAGTCTTTAAATATTATTTTTATAGAGCAAGGTTTGTTACGGATTCAATGTAACCCAATCCGTAATCCAATGCGAAAGAATTTCATTTCATTTGATTTGACAGATTTATCTATAGCATTAGATTCTTGCTCTTAGTAGCACATTTGCAATGCTGACCATATCGGTCCACATAATGCGATGGTTTGTTTGTTTTCGTTCATTTTATATAAATTGAAAATGGGTCATATGACAAAAAGTGTGCATAGAATATAACCCATGTGGCAAAATCACAGAAAAATGAGAATTTTTGCCATAAAGTAATTAATGTTGTCAATAAATATATTATTTAATTGAAAAACATTGTATTTTCACTACTTTGTTTGTATGTAGAAGAGTTATTTTTGGTTTTGATTTTTTTTAAATCAGTTTTTATCGATTATTTCAGAATGTTTCTAGAGTTATATAGCCCATATTTAATGTGCAACGACAATATACGTCGATGCCGTCCGTCAATTAATAAATGCGTTTGTAGTGTCTAGAGTCGATTATTGTAATGGTATTTATGCAGGTCTACCAATCAACAAAATGACTCGCCTACAATTTGTATTGAATGCCGCAGCGAGACTTATTTTTTTTGGAATCTCTAAGTTCAGTCATATCACTCCACTACTTCGGGAACTACACTGGCTACGTTTTTCACAGAGGGTCGAATCCAAACTCTGTTGGCTTATGTATATGTCACATCTAAGGAAACTATACATTCCAGATGAACTAGCTGACAGGCGTCTCACGCTTAGATCAGCTACGTCTACGGCGAGAGGAAAAGTTATTATACCTCTACGCAAACAGCGCACTAAATTTAGTGAACGCGCATTTGCGGTCGCAGGCTCTATGGCATATAATGCTCTCCCAGCAGAGGTGCAAGGCTGTGAAAATGAATTGATGTTTCGGAAAAAACTTAAAACCCACTTGTCCTCTAAATCATTTGAATAAATCCGTAGCATGTGACAACAAAATAAATTGTTTTAATTAAATTATTTATTTAAAAGCTTCAATTAAATTAATTGAACAATAGAATCACTATGTAAAGCGCCCTTGAGATATTTTATTACGAAAATGGCGCTGTATAAGTTATCCATAATAATAATATTACGAATCAATAAACCCTATAAGCTTAAAATATATCTCAAAAAAATAAAATTAGTTTTCTTTGTTTCCGCACAGTGATTGTTTACTCATAAAAATAAAATGATTAATCCCAGACAAAGGAATATTTAATTTAAACCATTCGGTTGTGTTTTTACTGGCCATAAAAAATGTTTTGTTTAGTAATATTTTCACGGGTGAGCTTCATGCCTAAATTTTGAATTTGGGGAGTGGATATATGAGACTGTGGCGGTGTACTCTATGAGGAAAATGTTTTCGAACAAAAAATGGAAACGTTTCAGACGAATTGAATTTTGAAATAATTTTAACATTACTTGCAAAAATGTACATTACCCTACTGTGATCGCGCGGGATACATAATGTGTCACCTATTACCATAAAAAACAGAATTTCTTAAGTTTTGTGGTGTACATAATATCGTGGAATGTCCATATAGTGATTTGTTATAAAGACTTGTCAAGAAAGGTAATATTATACATGATTGATATAGTTAAGGCAATAAAATATATCAATGATAGCAGGACATTAAATGCCGAACACTCTTCAAGTGGATCGGAAGGTCTGTTGACGAACGACAACAGTCCGCCTTCTCCTGAAGAGTTTTGTGGGTTTTTCTCATCACCAGAGCAAATTCGGAAAAGCTCTTAAACAAGCCACAGCCAAAACAACTTACCTCATCTTAAGAATGAACATATCAACTTAATAAAGTTATTCATTTGAGTAAATTGAAGGAAACAAATAACTGACTATCCTTTTGAATATAAACTTTTAACATTACAAGCGAGGTAAAAAAATAATGCAATTCGCATATTAAATTTAAAAAATATATTATTTGGTTATTATTATTAC
This sequence comes from Micrasema longulum, assembly GCF_059751315.1. Classification (NCBI taxonomy): domain Eukaryota; kingdom Metazoa; phylum Arthropoda; class Insecta; order Trichoptera; family Brachycentridae; genus Micrasema; species Micrasema longulum. The sequence continues at coordinate 3,326 of NW_028277737.1, forward strand.
TAGGTAATTCAATAATCATAATTTTTGAGTTACTCACTAAAAACACATTTTTTTATACTCAAACATGAACTCTATGAATAAACAAGCCATGCATTAAAATTTACATCATAACATGATATAAATATACCATAATTTTTCTGTTTGTAGCATTCATGGGGGAAAATATAAAGATGCGTTTTAGTGGATAACTCAAAAATGCTGATTTTTAAATAACCTAGTTATAGCAATTACCAGACGATATGTAACCCGCGCAACCTGTTAAATAAACATTTCTTTACAGTGCTGGTTTTGAATCATAGAGGTTTATCAAATTTTATATTCTCAATATTCACTGTTTGACATTATATTATGTTTACATATTGTACATACATAATACACATTTCATTATGAATGAAGACACAAATTATTACTTATAAACAATATTTCATATCCAGCAAAACTATGAATAAAAGACAAGAAGTTAAAATTGAACCATGGCTCCGTGTGCCTGACCACGATGAACTTTATTTAGAGGACTCGAGTTCTGATAATGAGCAAGATTTCTACAATAAATATGATTATCAATCCAAATTGTAGTAAAAAGTAGGTGACAGACGTGGGGTATCTCCACCTTGTCACAAATTTGCAGAGGGAGAGGTGCCGATGGGTGATTTTTATATAGGCGTTGACAGCACCCTTTGGTCAACCATAAAATTCGAACAGTGTTTTTTAACGTGTGGGTCGTGACTCTCAAAGAAGTTGCTAAGCATTGCTTGGAGGGTCGCAGTTACAAGCAAGGCGAAAGTAAAATGCAAGGGATTTAGATCCCACACTCAAGTAAAATGACAATAACTTTAGTGAGAATGCTATGCCTGTTTATTTGTTCGTAACATTTTCAAAAGCCGTTTTGTTTTGAGGATGCAAATCGCAAAATTATTTTCATGTTAAAGTCCATGTATTTTTATTTTTCGTTTTTATGTTCACGATTAAAGAAAACGTTAGCTCAAATTAGTAAGATTTGTCCAATGTCACTAATAATTTGATAGTTTTCCTTGTTAGCCATGGATAGTCTTCTTTTTCCCGTTTCAAGAAGATGCCAGTCTTATGTAAATTAAATTCAATTATAGGTTTGCTTTATAAATCTGATAAATCAGTTGCTGATGCTCTGCTCTGCTTGTGTTTACTTTGCACTTGATTTCTCGATTCAACATTATGTGGTCTCAATTGGAATTTATTAAAATACGTCATCTTTAATGTAACTGGCATTCGAGTAGTATGAAAAAATTAAGGTCTCGGGGACGCCATATTTTTTTTACACATAAGAGAGTCACGTATTCAAAAACTCTCTGCATAACGTTGTATTTGTATCGCCTGGGTCTACATGGTTAACTTGATTTAAAAAACATCGAGCAAGATTGTTTGTTTCTTGTAGGTTGTCCCAAATTCCCTTTTTTGTAGTGATTGTCAACGAGTAAAATGTATTTTTTTATTTCAATAAAACAAAACAATTGTGCACAGTTGTTTAATTTTAATATCCCAAAATCAGATTGGGTGGCATACAAATGTATCCCATGCGACCACTCACGTCACATGTTTAGGCGAGGCGTCTTAAGGGTTAAAAACAATCAAGTCACATTATCAAAACATGTTAATATGGCATCTTAAATTTTTCCTCTATCTTAATAATATTATTACATCAGGGATGGAGAACCATTTTAAGAAGCGAACGGGTATTTTTTTTGTTAAAAATAGACTCTGATTCAATTGACTTTACTGAATTAATATCCAAGATCTCTATTAACATTCCTCCAAAAAATCGTAAAAATAACCTTATTTTTCATGTTTCTATTGTTTCATCTAATTTTAGGCAAAAATAATATTTAAAGCAAACTTTCCCTCATTTAAATACAATTACGAAATACTTGAACATCGATTTTTTTGAGAATAATCATAATAATATGTGGTGTTTGCTATCCGAGTAACATGTCTGTATTTATTGCTCTGTTAAAAAAATATGTATTGCTGTTGTAATCAAAATAAAGAATTAAAAAAAAAAACAATATGTTATGCGTATCCATGTCTCATCCATGTGAGATTCAACTAGTTGAACTATTTCACCTACTAAGCAACGCTTGACAACGTTTTTAATTTTTAGACTTATTCTTGGACCAGCTGGTTTAATCAATAATATTTTGAATAAATCAAAATGTTTGTTAACAACAATTGTAATTATCTAAAATAACGTGTTCTAGAGAACATTTTTGTGACAAAAAATTTGAAGTCAAAGCATTCATAGGTTAAATGTTACAGTGTGAATAAAAAAGATTTTTTCAATTGAAACTTGAACAATCTTCTTAGATTTGGAAAAAATCTTCTAGTTAATATACAACATTTATGAATTTGCATTTACTCAGCAATTTTTAAGGACTTAATAACAATTGGGCTGTATCAGTTTCGCCTTACTTAAAACGTGAAAAACTCTCAAATAAATGCCAGGTCATCCCTTCATTTAAGTGGCTTATCGCCAATTTTAACAAAAGCGCGTTTTAAAAAGGATCTTTGCAACTGAAGTAGACGGAAAGAATGACATTACATTTTTTTATCTTATCATTTGTGTTTTTGGAACTCGAAAAAAGAATGCATTGAAAACAATACGCTTTTGTGTGAAAGAGTTATAAAATTGAAAACATTCATAATTACTACATAACTCTCTACTTTGGGGATTACACTGGTAATGTTTTTTTACAGAAGGAAGAATACAAACTCTTTTGGCCTTTATACAAGTCACTGCACAACGCTGTTTCTGAATATCTAAAAGAAACATACACACCCACATATTTTTAGAACTTAGAGGTATCTTATCGACGGATACATTGAAGATAGTTTAGTATGCTCTAGTACAGTCAATTGAAGGTAGATATGCAGAAGGCAGCCAGTCCACAATTTTGAAAAAAATAGATATTGATGTTATTGGGTGCAGCAAAGTCAATTCTATGTTCTGCTAAAAACAGCCAAACTGTTTTAATACAAAAAAACTGAAATAATCACCTTTTCAAAATGTTTTCTATCTCAAAAACGGCATTTCTCAATTTGCAGAAAAGACCTAGACAAATCTAACGGTACTTTAAAAATTAATAAAACTGGTCAAATACGTAATTGTATTCTTGTTTGTTATATAAAAAAAACTAATGTTTTTATTGTTTATCATTTTTTAAAGTCAAACACATTCCAACTGTTGCGTAGATTAAATTATTCACACTTTTCACAAAAGTGCTATTATCTCAGTTTTACTTTTCTATGACTAGCTGCTTTCTGCATAACTACGTTCAATTGTTCAATAGGCAATAGTTGGATCGGGAAGGACTTTTAACGCTCATCTAAGACCCATAAGTGTCTTACAATAAAGAATTATTAAAGTAATACTATGTAAACCATCCTTCTTCTCAACTACCAAACTTTTCAGGAAGTTTAATTTTAAGGGTGGAGAATATTGACGGAAAGTTTTGTATGCTTCAGGTGCATAAGGAGAGCCTCTTATCGGACCGTATTACGGGAAGATTGAGAACAGGATGCCTCGCTCTACGGATAATAAAAACTACTGCGGCCATCACTACACTTATATAGGAAGGAAAGTTTTCAACAATTTACCACTAAATCTACGGGAAGAAATAAATTACCAAAAAATTTTTTTAAATTTAGAAAAAGCTTTCTTTCATAATTTTTAAAATAAAATGTATGTAAGTGTGTGTTTATTTTATTTGTTCTATTACAATTCATGTTTGAATTTTTTACATTAAAGATAATTTTCCTTTACACGGGTCTCCGGTATCGAGGGAGACATTTTATATAAACCTAGTGGACCCGACAGACGTTGTCCTGCCTGAACGTTGACTTTCCTGCTTATAGCTTGGAAAAAGACTTTTCATTGATAAATAGGTACCTCGATACTTGTTTATGATTGAATTCCAAAACATAAAATAATACCTTTTAAATATTTTTTTTTTCCAAATGTCAAACTCGGCTCTTCTCATCAACAGGGGTGCATTTTACATATATTTATGCTCCTATTTTTTTTTTACTTATTGGATTGAAGATTTTCATATCTACGAACACACGCAGCGCAAAAATATATATTTATTTATTTATTTATTTATTTATTTATTTATTTATTTATTTATTTATTTATTTATTTATTTATTTATTTATTTATTTATTTATTTATTTATTTATTTATTTATTTATTTATTTATTTATTTATTTATTTATTTATTTATTTATTTATTTATTTATTTATTTATTTATTTATTTATTTATTTATTTATTTATTTATTTATTTATTTATTTATTTATTTATTTATTTATTTATTTATTTATTTATTTATTTATTTATTTATTTATTTATTTATTTATTTATTTATTTATTTATTTATTTATTTACTTATTTATTTATTTATTTATTTATTTATTTATTTATTTAGTTATTTATTTATTTATTTATTTATTTATTTATTTATTTATTTATTTATTTATTTATTTATTTATTTATTTATTTATTTATTTATTTATTTATTTATTTATTTATTTATTTATTTATTTATTTATTTATTTATTTATTTATTTATTTATTTATTTATTTATTTATTTATTTATTTATTTATTTATTTATTTATTTATTTATTTATTTATTAACGGACATTGTCCATGTATACAATTTATAAGGTTTAAATATTACAATAAAAGAATAGTTTAAAACATTTAAAAAAAAAAAAGAAAGAAGCATTGACAAACATAAGGGACATCGAGACAAGATCTGGACTATTTATTTAGTGCTCGTTTAAATCGTTGTAAACTTAAACCAAAAAAGTCCAGATCCTGTCTATAAAAACCGCACGTAAATCGATTAAGCCGCCTAGAATGAATTCAGTGACATCACACGTATACTATAATTATATAAAGATGTTACAACAGACATGAATAACATTTAAGAGAAGGTAATATAGAAGTTCAGGCATCTACAGGGCTTATGACCTGTCGAATTGAATGTTACACAGTGTGTAAAGTGGCCACTTAAACCAGCCATTGACAGGTCATAAGCCCTGTAGATGCCTGGACTTCTATATTACCTTCTCTCAAATGTTATTCATCTCTGTTGTAATATGTTAATATAAACAGCTCCCCAGGGAGTCGAATCCAGTCCTTGTCTACAAAAATTTGGACAAACTCAAAGTATTGTTGAATTACATAAAGATTGAAACATGCCTTTTTAAACATAATTTTATCATAATATCAAATAAATAATATGTAACTTATGAATTGTGTAAGTCAGTATATATGTATATTGTTAGTATATGTACCTGTGTGTATATGTGCCTGTGAATGTTAATTAATTTTGTCATTTTTTTTTAAAGTGGAAGTTTTTTTCAATTTTCAATTGTGTGTTTATTTATTGTTTGCTATACATTTTTAATCCTATTTTATACATTTACCAAACACGAGGGAATAACTATTTTTTGGCAAGTTTAAATTTTAGGTGTTCTTTTTTTAATTTTTAATGTATTGTTTTCATGCTAAACTAAAGGTTTACTAATAAAAAAACAAATAAAAATAACGCATGCTAGGTTTGGCGCTTAGCTCAGCTAAATCTACAGCAATGGGAAAAGTCATTAACCCTGTACGCAACCAGCGCACATTTTGTAAACGCGCATTTGCGGTCGCAGACAAGCCTAACGGTATGGAATGCTCTCCCAGCAGAAGTGCGGAACTGTGAGAGTGAAGGGATGTTTCGGAAAAACACTACTCATCTGCTACGCAAAACCTTCCATAGTTAACATAAAATGTATATTTATTATGTTATATATGTATTTATGTACTTTATTTATTTTAAGTACAAGAAATTAAACAAGATCTTGTACCGTTTCATGACCCATGTAATATGAGGACACGAGGCAAAACCTATTGCCTCAAAAAAATGCGCGATGCCTGATAATTTTCATGAATAGGTATTTTAACATTTTTTTTCTGTTACTCTCTCAAAATTCCTCCCCGGTTCTGTACAAAAAAATAACTGCACATTGTCCCGTTTCCTGAGCTCCAAAACTGAACCGAAAAGTAATGAAATGGTAATCAAATTTGACAAGGATCATATTAATTAAAAATTTAAAAATTTCACTGTTTTTATATCAGAAATAGCATTATAGATCAAATCACTTCCACGTGGCGTCAGAATATATTATGAAATCGATATAATTTAGTTAAAAAAAGAAACCTGTTATGAACAAAAACCTTATTAGTAAGGTCACAATGACGATTTTCAAAAGTTGAAATATTAATTTTAAAAAAACTTACCCTAAATCGGGTTCCATAGTGTATAAGTTTCTGGACAGCGTCCTAAGCTGCCACCGATTTTAGCCAGTTTCAAGTACGAAGCTGCGCGTGGACCACTTGTCTCGTTTTCAAAAACCACACGCCAAAAAATATGTGTCGCTATGAAAATTAGCTTACAAATTGTATCATAGAGAAACGGCGAATGTTGCTGGTGAAAAACCGGCTAAACGGAGCACCGGCTTTAATTGGTTCGTCACAACATACAATAAATAAAATAGGACATAAACCGTAAAAATGCCTATGCTTCCATATTTTCTTCTCTAAGATGTTCTCCATCTCTGTTTTCATAGGTGAACATATAGTTTTTTTTTTTTTTACATTTGTCTACTGTAAAAAACTTCTTATAATATTTATGTTTTACTTATACGCAGCACTTGAGAATTACTTACTCTAGTTTGAAACAAAACGCCAAATCTTCTTGGCGTTGTTTTATGATAATGTTTCACTCGAATTATAGAGACATTCTCTTATAATACACGCGAATTCTCCATGGAGTAGAGTGAGCTAATGTTTCCATTAGGCCCTTGTAATTTATCGGCGTATTCTTACTCCTAATGATAGAGAAATTGTTGACTAGAATTTATGATTCAATAAATCAGAACGTGAAGGAATAATGGCGTTCATAAATTGGTGAAGTTTTCATATTGCCGGCATAGATAATAATAGTTATCACAATGCAGGATGATTTTCAAAGCGCCATTTCGTGAAAAATTGCCTCAAGGTTGTTGTAAAAAAGTATATAGATATCTTTATTTCAAAGCTGATGAAGATCATAGATCTATGTGTGAAATAGAACCAGAGACGGTATATATTAACATCAATATTTATGTACGAAAATGTGTAAATTTGTCATTGATGTAATGTGTACGCACTAGATGTAGCACTAAATACCCGACTTATGTTCCATTCAACATAAGTCCCGGAGTTTATCTAAGTGAAAAATTGTGTTTTTTCTTGTTTACTTTAAGAAAATGTAAAACAGTACGAAAGGGCGCGATGTACAGCTTTTTATTCAAACTAAGCCGCATAAAAAATAAGGATTTTTAACTCTACTAATTAATTTTAAGAACACAATTTCAAATTGCTGTTATATGAAGCGTCATCTCTATTTGAACGTAGTTATGAGAAATGATAAATAATGTATGTAATCGTTGTTTTACAATACAAAAAAAAATTATCATGTATTTTACCAGCTTTTAATATTTTAATGACAGCCATATGTAAAATTGAATGAAACCTCATACAAACTCTGAATGTGAGAGGTGACATTCACTTCCATGACATTTTTACATCACGAAATTTTCAGAAGGTGATTATTACGGTTTTTTATTGAAGCGGGCTGGCCATTTTAAACAAAACATAAAATTTACCTTCCTGAGTTCCATAATACCAAAATCTAATTTTTTCAATATTGTGGACGGGCTGTTTTCTGCATAACTACGTTCATTTTATTATATTTCACTGATATTTGTATGAACATTTAAATTGCCTTCGTTGGTTACCTAATAATTGGACTTCTTTAGAAAAATAAATTGTAAACATATTTTATTTTTCATACATAAAACTACATTATATTACGAGTATGTAGATAAAATTGAAGATACACAACTTCCCATTGTAATACGGCCGAGAACCCTGAACGAGTGTTTTCTGCTTTAAGGTTAAAACTCTGAATCAAGTGGAGATAAGTCCGCCTCGTTGTGGGTGGTTGACGCGTTCGTCTACTATTTGGAGGTCCTCGGTTCAATTCCTGGAAGAACGTAAAATATTGTATTTTAAATGATGTTGGAACTATAACTGAAATATTTTATTATTCCTGGACTGGTACGAGAAGTGAAGGACTGATCACCTAACATTTAGGAAACAAATGATCGAAATACGCTGAATTTGGTTTACAAATTGTAGTCGGGCTGTGGCCATGCCCCAAACAGGTATTTTTTTGTTAAAAATAGCCTCTGATTCAATTGACTTTCCTTAATCAATATCCAAGCTCTTTATTAATATTCCTCCAAAAGATCTTAGTCTCGTGGATGCTGCTGACTCACGGATCAAAGGTCCAAAGTTCGAAACCCTCTCTACCCAAATATGATTCTCATTTTCTAAAAGCGAGTTAATTACAACTCTGAAAATGGGCCCAAAATTGAAATATGTGGGAAAATCAAAAGAACGCGAATGTTTATTTTGCATTTTTTGAATACAGTGTAATATGCACCGCTGGGTGCGGAAAGTGGAGTAATGATTATGTTTAAGCGTCATATTGCATTTTACATTACCGAAAATAATTCCTCTAAGATATATTTTTAGTTGAATCGGCATTCACTTCGTAACCCTTCATTATAAATTATTATGAAAATAAAACTTTGTTATTAGTGTTACACAATTTTATTCTTGTCCGAAACTATAGTTGTGTTCTTGTAAAATAATACAATTGTGTAACACTAATAACAAAGTTTTATTTTCATATATAATAGGGGTTCAAACTGTCAGTAGGGTCGCAGTGAGTCACATCTTGCTGGAGAATGTGATTCTTTAAAATGCTGTAAACGCCCAGTTGCATTCCACCGGCAACACTACTGACAAGTCCAACTCGTTAGCGTCTACGTCGCAAACCTTGGGCCATGGGATCACACTTACAACGGTGTAATCTCAGCAAATAACGAGAGGATGAAAGGCAAGATTTTGGCGCCTCAAAACCAACCAGCTTAGGGAAGGTAACCCCGACATAAAATCCATCAGAGAAAGCAACGGGAAACCACTTTGGTCATATTTTCCCAGGAATCATTACGATGAGTACATCAATAAGCAGTCGTCCTGGCTGCAAAATGTAAAATTAGCGCAAGACAAATACATACATATGCTTTCGCTGTAGTGATCGCCAACGTCGGGGGGACCCGGCAAGGCACTAGAAGCAGAAGAATAATTTATCTTTAAGAGATATTTAACAATTATTGTGTAGAATTATTTTGATGTATGACTATACAACCAAAAATATGTGAAGGTTTAGAACATTAACATTTCATTTAACTGATTGTAATATATATTGTCGTACTTACTTACTTAGCGTGTCCGGTTGGATTATATCCTGCCACTCCAATATGCGGCGACAGATATCGCCTTGTCGTTTGCCACAATTAGATCCCCAATAGTGCAGCCTTCCTCCATGAGCGGGCATGTCAATAGGTGGCTGTCGTTCTGGGTCACACAATATATCATTACCAGAGAGGTACCCTCACCTCTGGAGTTATTTTTTACATCGTGTAACACCCCCCCGTAGTCTATTGAGAGCAATCCATAGAGAGTATGGTAGGTGTTCACCTCCTTGGATACTCTCATTTGGATCCATCCACGGTCTCGCTCCAAGATCCTATTGCCATAGTTCTTCTCCCCCCTGTTGTGAAGATTCAACAGGGGAGGTGACTTTGATAAAACTGTTTCTAGATCTCAGACGCGAGGCCGTCGGTTGATGGTGGTGTAGGGAATGTCTAGGATCGTAGGTTTGTTTGTACTTCTCTGTTTCTGCGGCTGTTCTTTTTCGAATGTGTGATGGAGCTATTCCGATGATTGGGTATATTTTATCAGTCGGTGTTGGCTTGGGGCATGCTACTACTATTTGTGCCATTTCATCAACTGCTTTGTCCACCTGTTAGGAGTTGGCAGATTTTTGCCACACCGGGCACGTTTACTCCGCAGCTGATATGCATAAACCTTGCGCCGAAGTTCTAAGTACTGATGGCGTTTCACTCCATGTAGTCCCCGTGAGTTCACGTATTATATTGTTTCTTGCACATACCCTTTGCTTAGTTTGCAAACAGTGCTCCTTATACGTAAGCGTTCTTTCAAGGGTAACTCCAAGGTATTTCGGTGTTTTGTAATGCTCTATCCTCTCTCCCATTCATTCTCATTTCAGCTCTTTGGCAGCTTCCCTTTTCCTCAAGTAAAAAGCAGAAAGTTGTGTTTTTCTTGGAAATAGTCTCCAAGTATCTACAGGGATTTAGACAAATTTTTATTAACCATCTCTAATGGCTGTGTCATTGGCGCTAATGAACTGTTTGGTTGTTAATCCAGTGGTGAGTAAGTTGTTTGTACAAATATTGTAGAAAATAAGCGCAAAAACACTTCCTTGAGATAGTCCATTTTTTTTAGTTTTCCCTCTGTTGTTTTTGCCTTGGAAGATGACATAGAACCTTATATTAGACAGAAGTAAACCGATGGTCTGGGCAAGCTTATAGTCCTTTGTTAAGGACTAGATTTTTTTAAGGAGCTTATTGTGGTTGATTGTGTCATATGCGGCTCCACGAATCATGGTCCACGAAGGCTACGCCAGTGTCTTTTCCCTCCTCAAAACCATCTTCTATATGCTGTACAAGATTTAACACCTGACCCACACATGATCTACCTGGTCTGAATCCGGTTTGCTCATCTATTGTATTTTGATCTATATTATAATATTCGATTAAGGATAAGTCGTTTGATTACTTTACTTAGTTGGCATGTAAGAGAGACCGGTCGAAAGTTTTCCGGGTAAGCGGGATCCTTTTCAGGTTTCAAAAGTGCCACAATTCGTGACTTTCTCCATAGTTTAGGGATTCTTTGTTCCTCAATGCACGTATTCATCATTTTTAAGATAATATTTAAATTATACTGTCGTATGATTTGTAAACTAAAGTGTTTCACAACAAATGCAAAGATACTGTAAATAAGTATTCAGTAGGTATTAGGCATATAATAATTATAGATTATTTATTACAATATGACAGTTATGACGACTGAAATCCACCAATAGCCGCGTGGTTAGTGGAATTTATTATAATTTGGTTTGATCGAAAAACCATGATTTAGTCATTTAATGAATTAAACATCACTACTTTTAGACTATAAAGAAAAGGGCTATTGCAATAGAATGCTGCAAGATATTGCAAACATTTTATGAATTATGTTTAATCATGAAGCTTGTTTAGCTTTATAATCTTATTATTAGTATCAGTTTTTTTATATATTTATTTAGCTTATGGTTCGGTGATTTGATTTATGAAATATTAAAAGGAAATCTATATATCTGAAAATGAATCGCCGCTATTAGTCTCGCAAAAACTCGAAAATGGCTTGTCAGATTTACGTGTAGTTTTTTGCAAAATATTTTAATTTACGTCCTACAGATTTACAAATTATTAAATCTTCGATTTGTGGAGGGGAAGAAAAGTAAGAAGCATATTTTTGTTTTTTATCGATTGTCCAGGGTTACTTTAAACTAAAATATTTACATTGAAAAATTCGGATAGTATTGTTTTTTTGTATTTTAAAAAGTTTGTATTTTAATGTTTACAAAAACATCAATTATTTTTAATGGATACTGGATTGATTCATTTTTTTAGGATTTCGTAATTTCTACATACTAACTTATTTTTAATGGATTTTTAGTAATGCTTAAATAATTTTGTCTGACATTTTATACATTTTTGAAAAGTGGATTCTTACAAAAAATGCACCGCTGTTGGTAAGTAGAGCAGATTTTGACATTTCCAAAAAGAATTCTATATTTGAAAATGAATTTTTTTATCTTTTGAAATTCAACTATAAACAAGTACCCCTACTTAAATCAATATTTGAATATTAATATTTTTTAGTTTTGGAATTCAATCATAAACAAGTAGGAACCTACTGTACCTAGGTACCAAATTATTAATAAAAATTGTTTTTCCTTATATCTAGACAGTTTATGCACGCTTTCACGACACAATCAGTCATATTTCTTTTCATTTTTTTTAGTTTTGAATTTGATATCAAGGTCACGTCAAAATTCGTCTGCTGGTTAAGAATGACTAAATTCGCATTGAGCACGAGTTAAATGTCATAATTTTAGAAAGTTTCGGGTAAAACGTAATCTGAATTTTCTTCAACAACACGTATTCCCGTATTGTCTCCATGGATTATGGCACTAGAGAAGCGGTTTTTTGCATGATTTTGATTTGAGCACGACGAGGCCTCTTAGCTAATCACATGAGGAGATAAAACGAAAAATAAGGCCTTATGACGAATATATGAATTACCCAAAAAAGGCAAAAATAAATAACGCGTTTTCTTATTTACGAAAAAATGTTTATTCAACCGGCTAATAGCAGTCAAGCCAGCATTTGGGCGGGACAACGTCTGTCGAGTCCGCTAGTATAATATAAATAAGTATTGTCGTCATATTCTACGGACTTTAGTAATCTTACTCGAGTCTATGTCTATTTTAATCAGACCGTTAAGTTCTATTTTATTCAATATACTCTCCCATAATAATGTTAATAACTGACAAGCTTCTTTGTTATTGAATTTGTTCAGATATTGATAAAACATATTGATAAAAAATTCGTTACATTTTTTTTTGTTTTCTCAGCGAACACTCTAATAATTAGAATTTCGTTCAAAATCAATTTATTACAAAGCACAAAAAAAAATCTTTTGTTATGCCTCTAACTCAAAAAAGCATCGTATTCGATTAAATAAATGGATTTTCAATAAAATTTTTAGATGGTTCTTTATTCAAAAACATTAACAACTCGCAAAACCGCTGTGGTCACAAAGCAATATCCTTTGTAAGGTTAATTAAACTAAAATGGCGGGTAAAGGAGGAAGGGTCTTATGCCTTTCGTAACAAATATCGCAAAAGAAAGAAGCATATCAAAGGACGAGGTAAAATTACTCGGAAATGAGATATTCTTTATATTGTTCTCACAGAGAGAAATTTCGGGAAAATGGTGAAGCTGAAATAGTCTTGTACAATATTTACCGATCTTCTTGAAGTACTGGGGAAGGTCGTAACGTGGGAGAGAAAGGAATTACTATCGAAGTAATGGAGCATATTTTAGATAATGATTATTCGATACTGTCCCTAGATAACCATTATCAGATTGAAGTTGAACGTCTTTTCTGAGGTACTTAAAAAGATTTTCTCAATTGTGAACAGTTACGCGTTTTGTGACCGCCGCTACGTAAGGTTCTATGAAACAATTTTCTAGCTCGAAAAAAATACAAAGCACAAATTTAACTATTTTTAAAACGCTGAATAATTTACAAACAATGTTTCAAATAAATAACTTATTTGTAAGATGACGATAAGATATGAATGAATTTTTGCTTAATTTATTACCACACCATTTCATTCAAATTCATAACTGTTTACACTATATATTTTTTTAACATTTGTTATTTTACATAACGTGCTATCTTATCACGTATTTTTTTTTTGAAATATTAATAATAAAAATAAAAAACTGACAAAACCGATTTAAAAAATAGATTTTGTGCATAATATTTATGATTTAAAAAACATGTATTTACTGTCTTAAAACGGAGACGCTATATCTGGTTAGGGAGTTTAGATTACTTTTACTACGTATTAAACCTTTTGTTTACATAGATAAATGTAAATTGCTGTAATAAATATGTAACCATAAAGAAATACAAATGTATTATAAAAATAAAATACATTTATATGTATAATAATAAGAAACCTGCACGAAAATTATGACATATATTAGAAACCACGGGGTGGGAGTTTTTTAAGCACGTGATTCCTAGCATGCAACTGTTTTAAACTTAATTGTTATTTCACGTGGGTACCTACTATTCATTATGTTTTCATATGTCCCCTGATACTTAATAAATGTTCTACAAAAACGCTTATCTATCCTAAAAATCCATAAAACACTTCATTTAAAATATATATATATTAATATTTACGTGTGTTCAGAACAGAAAATATAGTAATCCGAGTTTTTATTCATTTGGCTGAAAATATTAAAATAAAACAATTTTTCTTATTTCAATTTTTCATTGGTAAACCCTTACGTACATTTGACAAAATATTTTCACTTTAAAAATTCAAATTCTAAGGCTAATAATTATATTTTTAACATCTTTTGTCAAAGTTATCTGAGAGTTTTGTCTGGTAGTTTATTGTATAATGTCAGTCCATGGTTTATTAGTCTCGAGTGTTCTTTTCTCGTTTTAGAAGGTTGTATATGATATGTTTCTGATATTCTCGTATTGTGTTCATGTTAACTATAGTTTTTTCAAGTTTTTCAATTCTTTGTCTACAATTACATCAGCGGCTTATTTATGAATAAATTTTTAGGATTCTAGTTTAAAGAGTTCAGTTACATTTAATTGTTTAGTTTGTTTAAAAAGTTCTTTAGTTGCTGTTAGATAGGGTAGGTCATATACTAACTTTAATATTTTATTTCGCTAGCTTTGTTGTCTGTTTATGTCATTTTGATTTCCTGTTCCCCATTGTAGTTGCATGTAACAAATTCTAGTTCTTATATTGGCTTCATACATTAGAATTTTTTCCGTTTTTGGAACAAAGTTTTTTATTAAAAAAAAAAAACAAGATATTGTAGCCATTTTGCTAATTGAATTGTTGATATGAATTGTCCATGTCATTTGTCTGTCTTTTGTTAGTCTTAATTATTTAATATCTTCAATTTCAGTTAATTGTTCATTATTTATGTAAGCATCTACTTTATGACAATTTTTTCTAGATTCAAAATAGAAAATGTTGCATTTTTTTCATTCAGTAAGTATGTTTATGTTTGTCCATTTAGTCAACATTGTCAGGTTTTCGTTTATGTCATTGTTTGAAAATATGTCTGTTTGATTTTTATAGAATAGTCCAATGTCGTCAACATACGTAATATTTTTCAATTAAAATGGCACTGTGATAAGTCATTCGTATATAAAATATAATCATAACGGTCTAGTGTTTGGGGTCAGCAGCCAACCTCTGTGCGTCCTCCTAAGTCAGATTAACGTCGGCATCGGATAGTTCTTGCATTAACTGCTGACTAACTATCTGTAGTAGACGTCCATAACTAGAGAACCCGATATCTTATAAACTGAGCTACGCCTTTTAAGGGTCTTATTTCATCAGAATAATCAAACAAATCGAGATAACTGCCATTGATTATGTCCATATTTTTGCGTCCATCAAAATCGTTGCCACCAGAAAAACCCACAATTTTCTTCATAAATATTGCCATACAACTTTTATTAGAAGGGATTTCAAAACAAAGACTTTTTTCCCCGTTATAAGCGCGCACTAACCTATATTCGTTGCTATTTACCGATATAGATATGTTTTGGTCGGGGATAAAAGCGTTATATTTTATTGGTTATTTGTGGTCATTATTTAGGGTATTTACGGTGCGACCGTATTTTTTACGGTATTCCAAAATTTATGATTCGTACACCTTCTACCGCCGGCAGTAAAACTGTGACGGTTTGAATTTATGCCATTCGGCGTCAGATTTTACCACTATTAATCGACATTAAATTTATATGCAAAATTCAACAAAATGATTATATTCGGGTACTACAAGGTATTAAAAATGTGCACAACTGCACAATAATAAACATGTGTTAGTAAAGTGCATTACGAAGTGCGTAGTGAAATATTTATAATTTGTGATTAAAGTTGCAGAAGTTCATAAAAATGTTTAATTTTTTTAATGAAAACGTTGAATTGAATGAATAAATGATTTTGCATTTGAGGTTGAGGTTTGTGATCTTAACTTTAGTTAGTATGTTTAAAAAATTCAAGCACTGCCATGGTACTGTATACCTCATTAGTCATACGCCTCCTTAACCTGGAATCCTCAATACAACATTTACATAAACTGAGTAGATAAAGTATACAATATATTTCTTAAACACATGAAATGCCTTTTGGGCTCTTGGCCTCATAGAGTTAGGGATAAAAAAAAATTGTCTTATTTATTTACTTTTATTTGGGAAAAAACCACAGTTTTTACATACTTTGTACACAGAAAATAAGAATATAAAACGAAAATTGTGAAAAAAGTTAATATAAATTTTCCACAGAGGTGTAAGCTATTGAATAAGTACACTTTTGGTATGAAAAAGAGCAATTTAACAATTAAGAAATGGAAGGCACTTAAAAATACATGTATTTATATATAGTTAACAAAATTAAGTACATAGAAAAAAGATAAATTTAAATTTAAAGAAAAAGAAAAGAAAAAAGTTATATGAAAATAATGTTTGAGGTACAAAATATAATAATGAACATACGAGTACATACATAATTACTGACATCGTATAACTAAACGGGTGTACTGTCTATAAGGAATCTTCTATATTTCATATAGGAGAGATGAAAAGTGTCTGCGTGATCGGAGAGAACGGTATTGTAATAATGACATGCTCTAAATAAAAAGTAGTTTTTTCTTGAGTTGGTCCTAGGTATCATGTAACATGTTTCTTTATATAAATAAATGTATGTTCCCTCGCTCAGTAATCTAAACTTACCTTACCTTTACAAAAGGCTCTGATTGCGGATCGATTATTTATTTATATCTAGTTGTGGTCCTGTGGCTAGTGTCTCGGACTCACGGACCAAAGGTCCGTGGTTCAAATCTCTCTCTACCACAACTCGATTCCGTTTTCTAATAGTGAGTTATTTACAACTCGTTGAAAATGGCCCTCAAAATTTTATGTTTCGGCAAATCATAAAAACGCAAATATTTATTTAAATAAAATAAATTATAATAATAATTTGACTTAATAATCGAATCAATTGTGTCGATTTTCTGGCTGAAATAAAGTTTAATATTCCTCTTTGTCGCAATTGACATACTACGTTACTGAGAAACTATAAATGCAACACCTGTAGCTCAATCACAAATGACTATCGATGAGCTAATAAGCTACGTGATAACAATTTATTACCGTGGTTGTTTATCGTATTCGCAATCACAATGGAACATCCGTAAAGGTTATCGATCGGGATTATTATATTTTTTAATTTTGTCAAACTTCAACCTGGGGCGCAATCACAAATTATTATTGTCGTGCTTAAAAACATGCTAAGCATTTGAGCGATCACAATGAACAATAATGACTATGCTTAAGTTATCGCGGTTTTAAATCAACGCGTGTGTAATCTCTAAGTCAACACTCGTGTCTGTTTGTTTTCCTCGTAAACGAATAAAGTTTTTTGCCAAAAAATCGGCCAAAAAATAAAACAATTTATTTTATTTGCAAAACAGTAAGGAGTATCTAAAACAAAAAAGTGAAAATGAAATAACAAACAATTACTTTGGCGACTGCTTTTCTTGATGTTTGGCTTGCCGACCGCGTCGCTGGACAAATACAATAAATAGCATGATAAATTGTGAACAAATCAATAAAACTTAAAAAGCTAAATATTTTTTTTTAAATTAAAGTTTTAAAATATTTTTCATATTTACACCAGTGAAATTCAAATATGTGATTACCCAGCAGGATTATGCGTCACGAAACGTAAATATTTTGACATTTAATATTAGGTTTTGCCAAGCATCAGGTTGAGGTGTGACAATATTAAAAAATATAATAATCCCGATCGATAACTTTCACGGATGTTCCATTGTGATCGCGAAAACGATAAACAACCATGGTGAGAAATCGTTATGACGTCACTTATTATCACGTCGATAGTCATTTGTGATTAAGCAACAGAGCAGCTCAGAATTCTCTATAAGGAAGAGCAATTAGAAATTTTTCAAAAATTTGAGAAGATGCACGACCTTGAATTTTTAACGACTCGGCTCTCCACTATAAACGGTAATAACATTTAGCCTCTTTTTGAAAACATAAAAAGTAAGTATATAAAGATAAAGATAAAAACAAAGTAAACAAATACATTTTTTTTTTTTTTTTAAAGGAATATCCCGCAAAGCCTCTATTTTGAGGCTTGTCAGCAGGTGGGATAGAAGGGATATGGAAGGAGGTAATGAAAAATACACGACAACACCCAGACCAATTGAGAAAAAAATCTTTCTTGGATTTTTTCTTGCAACTGGCGGGAATCGAACCCGCGACGCCAGTTTCACAGTTAGCCGTCTAACCAACTGCGCCACGGCGCCTGTCTGTCTAAATCTACTATACATATAAAACAAACACCACATTTTACACACATGACTCCATAAGCCACAATCCACGCTCCATATTTTACAAATATAGAAATACCACTCAGATAGGTTAGGTACGTGTTATAAAATCATATTCTTGATTTAGAGAACAAGAAATATTATGCTTTGCTGGAAACAAATTTAAAATTGGTACAAAAGAGTGGATTTTATTTGTCAGAATGTTGTTTTTTTTATTTTTAAATGTAAGTTTACAAATGTATTACTTTCTTTCAGTTTATACATTTAAATGAGTATTATTTCTGGATATTTTTTTTTTGACGCATATATTTTTTTTATTTTTATATATTATTTCAGTTACATAAACTTTGACAGTTTTAATTTCCAGTTCCAGTTTAAGTTCCATATTTTTTTGTAAGATTATCATATTCTTATGTATTATTCAATTTTGTATTAATTATCTTAAGACATTTCTAAAAAAATATGCCATATTTTAAACTAAAAAAATTATGTTTGCGTCAGAACAGGTATTTACTACACCTAGTGAGAATAGACAGTGCCTAATATGTTTGCTTTTACTTTAATTTTACTTAATTTTTACTTGGTTTTACTTGATTTTTGCTAATTTGTTTATTTTTTACCTTTTTTATCGTTTTGCAAACAGATCACAATAATAATACTACTACTACCATCACACCATCGCACCATCAGCAGAAAGAATGGACCGCCACACACGTCTATCCTGGCATATATTCCTAGCTTCTTCCACATTCATACAACTTTTCATACATGTCCTTCGGTTCTGTCTGCTTTTGACATGACCAGACTTAAGATTTTGGTCTATCTGATCATGCCACGTCTTCATTGGTCGTCCTCGTCTCACGTTACCGTTCATTTTCGACCTATATACTTGTTTTACCATTTTTTGTCATCCATTCGTTCTACGTGACCAAACCATCTCAGAGACCCTTTTTTAATCTTATCAATTATACTTGACTCAGATGTACACTCTCACCTGATTTTAACATTCGTAAGCCTGTCATACATTGATTTCCCACACATTCGTCTAAGAGATTGCATTTCAACCGCGTTCACTCGGCTTTCATCCTTTTTCTGTAAGTTCAATGATTAACTTCCAAACATAAGTGTTGGGACTAAAACTCTATTGTGCGCTGCCAGTTTAGCTTCGATTGACATATATTTATTTGCAATTACTGTGTTTAGTGCTCCGTTCATTTTGTTGCCCGCTGATTAATAATTAACGCCAATTTATTCGGCACTGAACTGAACTGAACTGTTGCATTTTTTTATCCTTTTTAGAAACTGTACTTTATATTGTGTTGTGTACGTAATTGTTGGTTTGTTAGATTTATGTTTTTTTGTTATAATATCATCGTATTATGCCAACATAGTCTGCACAACTATGGGCGCTGGCAGTGATAAACATATTTGTACCGTCCGAAATGAGTTTTTTTTTACCTGGGAGTATAATATGCTATAAGTACTTGAACGTAGTTATACAGAAAGCAGCCAGCCATAGAAAAGTTAAGCTGAGATAATAGCCATTTTGTGAAAAGAGTCAATTATAAAATCTACACAATATCTTGAATGTTTTTGACTTTAACAAAATATGTATAAACAATGAATACATAAGTTTTTTTATTTATTACAAACAAAAATCTAATTGTGTAATTGACCAGTTTAAAAGATTTTAAAGTACAATAAGATTTTTCTAGTTTTGTGAGCGTTTTATGCAAATTGAGAAATGCCGTTTTTGTGATCGACACCTTTTTCCGGAGGTGATTAATACAGTTTTTTATATAAAAGTGGTCTGGCTGTTTTTAACAGAACATAGAATCGACCTTACTGCACCCGATAACATCAATATCTCATTTTTCCGAAATGGTGGACTGACTGCTTTCTGTAACTACGTTCAATTGAACTTTGTTATGCAGAAAGCCGCCAGCCATGGAAAAGTGGAACTGAGATTATAGCACTTTTGAGAAAAGCAAAAAAATAAGCACATAGTAAGCATCACGTAATTGTTATTGAAATAATAAATAAATAATTGAGAAATGACATTTTTGTGTCCAAAATTATTTTCAGAAGGAGTTTATTACAGTTTTTTTTTTTTTTAAATGTGCTTTTAGAGATACGCCTCTATGATAATATTTTAAAAAATACAATATTTTATTCATACGCATTTGTAATTTACAAACATAATAAAATATATAAAGTTAATTTTGCATGAATATTTTGCCGCTAGTATTACTGATATGATCATCGCAGGAGTTAGTATTATGTGTAACATAAAAACGTGAAAAATGTGTCTCATCACGACTTATCTGATATTTAGTTCCCCGGCAGTCAGTCATTAGTCGCGTCATTGTTAAATAATGTCTAAGTTTTCAGTTCAGCACTTACGGTAGCACATAAAGTGGCTTTATGGTTATGTGCCACCCCTGATGGGGGCAAGGGAGAAGTTCACTGCCTTTACAATCACCTGAGTGATAATGTAAGACGTGTGTAGAAGCTTGAACCAGCTACACTTTGTTTTGTTCAGACACTTAAACGTACGTAGATTCTCTCGCAAGAGCGCCTATTTTTAGATCAAAAGAGTCGGAAGTTTATTCAAACGAAAAAAAGAGGAAATTTTATTTACATAATGAAATAGAATTGTGATCATCTGTTACAAGTTGATAAAGTGTTCAGTCTTGCGCTTCAGATGCTAGTGCAAGATCAATTAAGCAACCTTTAAAAACAATCGGGTTGTGGTCCCGTGGCTAGTGTTGCGGACTCACGGAGCAGAGGTCCGAGATTCTAACCCCACTCTACCCCATCTTGATTTCCATTTTCTAATAGTCAGTTATTTACGACACGTTGAAAATGGCCACCGAAATTGAAATATTTGGTAAATTATAAGAACGCTAATATTTCTTTACTATTTTTTTTTTTTTAAATACCTCACGCCTAGCCTGCCAGGAATCAAACCCAGGACCTAAAAAGCAGTAGGTGAATGCGCGAACCATGCAAGTAGGCCGTCTTATCTCTACTAGATATTCTCATTCACAATGGGCCTCCATCGAGTCTCAAATACAGGGTTTTAGTTTTATTTAACATACGGAAAGTCGACAAAATATATTGGCTTTTAACTAAAATATCGAATTATTCCTAGACTGGAACCTGAAGTGTAAAAAAAATCACTTTGTTTTCCTGTAATCGATGGTTGAAACAAGGTGCCCTATGCACCATCTTGTGTGAATGGGGGTTGATAATATTAGTTAATGATATGCGTATTCAAGAATGTGTTGTTTTAATATACAATTCAGATTTTTATTGATATCTAATATGATATTTTAAAATCATGGTTTTAGAATGACATAAATAATAAAAATGATAACAAAATAATCATAATGAAACCACTTTGGAAAGTACGAAAAAAAAAGGAAAAACTTTATGTTACACACGTCCATAAAGTAGTTATTAATCGCTTATTGTTTTGTCATCGGGAAAAAATACGGGCTCGATTATATCATAACACAAATTTTAAAATTTCGTTGAACAATTTGTAAAGCAACGTGACAGCAGTATAATGCGAAATTCACTATTTTGCCTGTGTTCGAACATCCATTTTTCTTAAATATTTCCATGTATTGACTTTAGTGAAGTGAAAGTTCTCAAACATTTATTGTTGTGAAGAGATAGATTTGATCAAATTATTTCACATGCTAGGCAACGCCTGAAAACGATTTTCAAATTTTAAAACTTCTTCTTGGACCAGTTGGTTTTATTAGAATATTTTGAGAATGTCCAAATGTTTCTAGACAAAATATCGGATTTCACCCCTTAGGTAGTCATTAAGATTAACAAATTACAGCAAATATGGAGAACATCTTAGAGAGGGGAGTATGGAGATCTAGGCATTTACAGGTTAAGTTACAGTTTTTACATTACAGTTTAAGTGGCCATTTTACACACTGTGTAACATTTAACATTTTTTTTATATTTTTTATATGGGAATTGCTTTATTATTTACATTGCTTATAATATACAAGGTTTATATTTCAAAAGTGGATTTTTCTGCAATTAAATTTCTTTAAATATATCTAAACTGTTGTTATCAAGAGGGATATACTAATATGGGCTAATCAGATTTATCATTTTGCCTCTGTTTGAATATCCATATTTTTTAAACTCTTCATCTGTTGACTTAGTTTTTTTAGTATTTACATTTTCCTCGCATGGTTTGGATAATCTCAAAATTCTACTGCAAAAAATATGGTTATGAGATTTGGACATCTCCGAAATTCGTTAGCCCCCAATCTGCTAATTCGGTTCAATCAATCATACTTACGATTGATTAACGGGACATAATCATTCGTCGTTAGTCGTTACTCGAACCCGTTATCCGTTAACTCGTTATAGTATGGAGCGGGGTAACAGAAGATTGGGGCAGTTATGCAAATGACCCCAAACCGTTAGGATCCCAGACATCGCGCGTCGGTCCACAGGTCCACACTAGTAATGTATTAGCATTAGCACTGTTCATTCATAATAAAATACAAAAAGCGTTAGCGGAAGCTCAATTAAGTTGCTTAATCAAATAAAAGGCTAATGGCCGGCTTTAACAATCTATCTAATTTCCGTATTGTTATTTTCTTAGGTTAACCTTTTCTTTTATTTGTCTTATTTTATTTAAATTTTTTATATCTTAATTTTAATAGGTTCTTTTAATTGTCTTTTTGTTTTTATTTTTTCTGTAGATATGAATTGAAATTTTCGATTTACTTTGTTCGATTTTTTATCTTGTTTTGATAACATTTAGTGTTTATTTTATTTTTTTAAATTTTTTTAATTAAAAAATATTCAAGTAAATTGCTATTCTTTACTTTTAATTGTATTATTTTACTCTATTTTCTTACTTTAAAAAAAAATATTTAAAAAATATTTCTTTAAACAATTTTTTATGTTTACTATTTTATATGTATACCGTATTATGTCTGTACTCTTTTTATTTGAATATTAATTAAAACTAATGTCTGAGCACCCGATGACAAACTATTATTGAATAGTTTATCGGGACCAAATATATTTTGATACTTTGTTTTTTAATATTGTATTAATGTGAATATTTTATTGAATAAAGACTCTTATTGTCACCTTGAACAGTTTGTCACGATAACCGATAATGTTGTATTTTATAAATCAATTTTGTTTATCGACGGACTCCAAGGCCGTGATTATAATCAATAGTTAAAGACGTAACTTTTTTATACGTAATAAGATAGAAATGGAACAAAAGTTAACATTACCATCTTAGAAAAGTCAAGTCTCATATAAAAGTCATGTTCAAGTCAGCCTTTTTACTTCAATTGTGATTTATTTAATTTTTTAATCGTTTCGAAGTGGCTGTTTTTTTATGACAAACCTGCTTAAAATAAAAATGAGAAATACTTTCATTTTAATTTAGTATTGAAAGCGGAGTAAAGTTTCGGAGACACTTTTTCGTTGCACTTCATCATATGAAATCTGACATGACATAATGAAAACATGTATTGACAGGTCAGTAGAGCATACCGAGATAGATAGATAATAGAAATAGAAGGAAAGTTAAGATTACCGTACTGATATGTACCGATAAAGATAGCGTTTGTAATTGCGGTCCAGGTATTGACGTTTTGGACGTTCAATGCTCACTGTTCGTTGGCAGTTCATGTCAGAATTACTGAAGGCGAATCCAACTTTGGAGGATATGCCATATGCTCTAACTAAGGAGCAGATAAAGAATAATTAATATGATAAAAGACAAATTGAGGTGGTCAAATGCAAAACCGCCACTATCCATGATCACT
Source organism: Micrasema longulum (assembly GCF_059751315.1). Taxonomy (NCBI): domain Eukaryota; kingdom Metazoa; phylum Arthropoda; class Insecta; order Trichoptera; family Brachycentridae; genus Micrasema; species Micrasema longulum. The sequence continues at coordinate 27,453 of NW_028277737.1, forward strand.
ATTTATGGGAAGATCAACAAAACCAGTAGTCAAATTACTTTTAAAGTTTAATGTGCACATTTGCACAGTGAACATAAAAGAAATAGTATTTTTGCTGCTGGTTTTGTTGGTTCATTCCAAATAGTGATTACAAAGAGTGGTGGTTTTGCATTTAACCCCCTTAATTGTTTAAAAATGTTTTATTTTAAATTTAGTGATAAAAAAAGTTCAATAACTCAAATGGCATTTTAAACAAAAAATCACATTTAAAACATCTAATTTAGAGTAGAAGAATGTACTTTCCTCACTTTGAGTTGTCTTTCCAAGACTCAATGTTTCGTATTCAGATACGAGATGAATGTACCCGTTAATCTTTGATGACAAAAAACCTAAGGACTTATTATGGGTAGCAATAAAAATACATAGCAATACTACTTAACATACTATGCTTATTTTATTAGCATGCTAATGAAATGAAAAAAAAATGAATCTATCACTAGTCCGTACGAGAGCCTTCAAATAAATTATTATAACGGCACACCCCCGACCGTTATCGAGGGGTTGAATAAAAAGGGGATGAAAACCGTCACCCGTTGTCATCGTATTTCAATGCTTTCGATTGGTTGGGTTACTCGGAAACAGTTTAATGCGAGTTTTTCTTCAAGTTCTTTAAATGGTCATCTTTTATTCAACATGTTTATAATCACATTATCATATATTTTGTTGGAAAAACACTTAATTTTAGGTTTTTTTTCTTTACAACTTTGCGTAACCTAACCCGAGGACTTAATATTCGTGTATATGTTCTCTAAAAATGAACATATCCCTTGTGGTAGCTCGATTCCCTGGTAATGCAATGAATGAAAATATTACGGATTGTTTTTGTAAAACTACCAATTTTATTACAAAAATATTAACTATTCCATGGCGGCCTCCGTGGTGTAGTGGTCAAGACGCTTGACTCACGCACGGTAGGTTCCGGGTTCGATTCCCGGTGAGAACACAAAAATTTAAAATGTGGTTTTCTCAAGCCTGGATGTTCTGTGATGTAATTCATGACTGTGATTAGGCCTTCTGGCCTGTTATGGTGCAAAAATAAATAAATAATGTTGAATACGTTCAGAACCGTTTTAAAAATAGTTATGAATTAACGACATTAAACTTTAAAATGTTGTTATATTTAACATTTTCTGTGTTCGGTTACGTATTCCTAAAATGTCTTAATTTTTCGATTTTGTAATGTGTACAAATACCTTATGGACTTTAATTTTTCAAGAAAAAAAGTACACTTATTCACATGTACACACACCCTCACCTTCACTCTCACGCCCTTATATATGTGTATGTTTATATGTATGTATATGCGTGTGTGTATGTTTGTATGTATTTATGTATGTATGTATATATATATATATATAATATTTATATATATATTTATTTATATTTAATTTAGTTTTTATATGCAACATTTTTGTTTGATTTTTAATACGTTTTTTCTTTAATTTTAAGATAGAACAAATAAAGTTATTCGTTTGAGACACCTAAAACATTATAAATACAAGCAATCATATGCCTATGTTTGAACATCCATATTTCTTCAATTTTTCCATCTGTTGATTTTAGTGAAGTTAAAGAGCTGAAACCTTTATTGTTGTAAATAAATTCATCTGATCGAATTATTTATTAGTTAATGCAATTATTATTTTTTAAATGTTTTATTATTGTAATTTTAATCGTCGCAAATGTTTAAATGTTGCAATTTTTAATTAGTAAATGCCTAGACTTTTATATTTCCATCTCAAAAATGATTTCTACCCCTTTTGTTATATTTTAATAGAAATATACTTATCAATTTACTTTCGATGTTTTTTTCTTCCAAATATAATTTTCACTACCATTGTTTTTATTGTTTTATTGATAAGTTTAATAATATCTATCCATTTCAGGTTGAATTTCGGCCGCATGTCAAAACTACTGGAATCGCCGGACTCCACATCTCGGTAAGTATACTACTTTTTTTTATTAATCCTGAATTGTATATCAATCCTGTATAATTGATAAGATTAAGAAAGGGTCTCTGAGATGGTTTGGTCACGTAGAACAAATGGACGATGAGAGAATGGTAAAACAAGTATATATGGCAAAAATGAACGGCAACGTTAGACGAGGACGACCAAGGAAAACGTGGCATGATCAGATAAACCAAAATCTTAAGTCTGGTCATGTCAAAAGCAGACAGAACCGAAGAGCATGTATGTCAAGATGTATGAATGTAGATAAGGCTAGGATTGTATGCCAGGATAGACGTGTGTGGTGGTCCATTCTCTCTGCCTACCCCAACGGGGAAATGGCGTGATGGTAGTAGTAGAAATTGAACGTAGCTATACAGAAACCAGCCAGTCCACAATTTTGAAAAAATAAGATATTGATGTTATCGGGTGCAGGAAGGTCAATTCTATATTTTGTTAAAAACAACCAGACCACTTTCGTACAAAAAACTGTATTAATCACCTTCCGAAAATGGTGTCGATCACAAAAAAAGCATTTCTCAATTCGCAGAAAAAACCCGCATCTCTAGCAAAATTTTATGGTTTTTAAAAAATTATTAAAACCGGTTAAATACATAATAAGATTCTTGTTTGTAATATTTATTTTTTTTATGTATTCATTGTTTATCATTTGTTTAAGTCAAAAACATTCCATCTTTTGTTTGGATTTGATCATTCACTCACTTCACAAAAGTGCTATTATCTCAGTTTCATTTTTATATGGCTGGCTGCTTTCTGCATAACTACGTTCAATTATCCTTAACGGGTCATTATTTCCAGGTATAGGTGGAAAATAGTATAGTTATTTCAAATTGGTTTCGTAGTTTTGCTCTTAGTTTTGCTATTGTTAATAACAATTCATTAGGCAAATAAATCATAATACAAATTACGAGATAACATGTACACATTCTAGAATAACATTTGAAAAATAATTATGTAAGAAAAAAACCCAATTCGTAATAAAATTTTCATTTTGAAAAATGCACCTTACAACACCGCAAGATATTTTTATTTCTAAATATAAAGAAGGTAAGATCATAATCGATAGATGGTTATCTCACCTTTATATATTATCAATAATGATGATGTCATGTTTTTTGCCAACAACAAAGAGGAACTGCAATTCTTGGTATCAAAGGTAAGGGAAGCGATTTGTTGATGAAAGTCGATAAATTGAATGTGATGGTTTTTGAAAGAAATGAAAGTATGACTGAAAGTGAAATCACTGTGAATGGGATTATACTCAAACAAGCAGAGGAATTCGTTTATCTGGGAAGTATGTTTACTAAGGATGGAATGACCGAGAAAGATATTGAAAGGAGGGTGAGTGCCGAGAACAGAGTAAACGGTGACTTAAATTAACCTTGCCAAATAAATGTTTGTCGCAAGAGGCAAAATTAGCAGTTCACAATGGAGTTCTGGTCCCGACCCTGGTGGATGGAAGCGAAGTATGAACTTAGAAAAACAGGGATGAAAGTAGGCTGAATGCTGTCGAAATGCGTTCTCTCAGGCGAATGTGTGGTAAAACTACGTACGATAGATGTACAAATGTTGGGATCCGTCCATTGTGCAAGGTTGAGATAAGCATTATCGACAAAATCAAGAAAGGAGCTCTTCGCTGGTTTGGACATGTAGAGCGAATGGACAGCAAAATAACGACTAAAAAAATAACGACATAACGCGTTGCGAATGTTGATGGATGCAAAAATAGATGAAGACCGAGAAAGGCATGCCATGACCAAATCCAACAAATACTCAAAGATGGACTTGTTAAAAGTCGTAATAATCTAGAATAATCGGAATAAAGATAGTGATCTGTCTTTGTATCCTCTCTGCTTACCCTCACGGGGAAACGGCGTGATGGTTTGTTTGTTTGAATAATATATTAAGGTAAGTTTTTTTTTTGAACAATTGTCTTTATTTTTTTAATTTGAAATTTAAATATATTTATTTTAGATTACATTCGTATAGCAAAATTAATTTTCCTTTTTAAAATTCTATTATTCTTGTTAATATTTTTTACTTTTATATTAAATTAATCTTTTGTTGTAATTGTATAATTTAGTCTGGTCGTAATTGTATAATTTAAGTACCTGATTTATTAGTCTCGAATGTCCTTGTCTCGTTTTAGAATGTTGTATAATATATCACATCATATTATGACATTGTTCTGATATTCTCGTATTGCGTCCATGTTTACTACAATTTTTATCAAGTTTTAGTTCTTTGTCTACAATTACATCAGTGGCTTATTTGTAAATATTTTTTTAGGATTCTAGTTAAAAAAGCTCAGTTATATTTTAATTTATTTATTTTAGTATTTTGAATAAGTCCTTTAGTTTCTGTTAAATTAAAGAAGTCATGTACTAACTTTAATAATTTATTTTGCTGTCTTTTTAGTCTATTTATGTAATTTTTATGTAAAAATTACTATAATGTCGCCACTTTAGTAATTTAATTATTGAAATGAATTGTCCATATTAATTGTCTGTGTATATGAAAAGATATATATATTTCTATAAAATACAACACAACGACGCCGACGCCTAGATAAGTTTCAATATTAAATGAGGTTTGGTTACATCTCTGAAATATTGAATTAACATATAAATTTATTGTAAAATACAAATTTAAAATCTAATTGACATCTTACAATATATTTTTTTACAGTCTATAATTTTCTAAGTGTTACTGAATATTTGTGTTTGACCGCGTACTGAGTTTTCCGTGTCTACCGGTTTCGAGACTAACCCTACCCGTCTCTTCGTCAGAATACCAACTAAACCAACGTACAAAACCCACTGTACACCTTTATAATAGTTGTTGCATAAAAATAAAATACCAACATGCCATGCTTACAGCAGGCAACCCTTACATACACATGGTGAAGGCGTATTGTGGGTTTAACATGTTGGTTTGATAAGTGTGCTGACAAAAAGACGGGTACTTTTCGAAGCCGGTAGACATCGAAAAATATTTGATAACACTTAGTTTAACGTTTTATCACAAAGTAAATGCTTTAAATATTAATAATACCTATAATTTAATTTCAAATCCAAACATATATTTTATCCGAACATTTACATAATTTGTTTTTTTTTAAATCAGATCTGTAAAGTAACAATATATTTGACCATTTTCTACCATATAACACTTCCATCCGCAACCCCTAAGGGAATTCATTAATTACTTAAAAAAACTACAAAAGAGAGTAAGTGAACTTTTCTTTGACTTTTTTTTGCCCTAAAGCTTTGGAGAGATTTATAGAAGCCTCTTGAACAAATATTTTCTCGCGACAAGTGAAATGAAATGGTTCGATTCTAATTATTATCAAACGAAACCTTTGTACTAAAGGGGTCTTCTATTATAAAATAATTTAAACCTCCTAGTTTCATAGAGAATTTTAATAATCGGTAAGTAGATTTTGAAATTTTTCTATTATTTTATTGCTTATTTTAAAAATAGACATTTATGTGTCATAGGTTTTAGGGTATTTTGTGTATTATTTTTTTTTTTTTTTTAAAGAAATATAAGCGTTCTTATAATTTACCCAAATATTTCAATTTTGGTAGCCATTTTCAACGAATTGTAAATAACTCACTCTTAGAAAATGGAAATCAACTTGGGGTAGAGTGACCGCAACCCGAAATAAATTCAAATTGTTAATTTCAACCTTATTTACGTTAATTATGTACCATGAAAAATATTTAACTTTATATTTTGCCGTGAAAAACCGAAACAATATTTTTTTAATGCATTAACGTAGGTTAACACGCAATAAGGCCAGTTACAGAAATCTATTTAATCACAATAAAAATCACATGATATAACGACTTTATATCTGTAACAATAATATTTTATGACGATTCTAATAAAAACCTTACTTGATTTCGGCTGAACTTCAGAAGATAAGTTTAAAAAATAAAAAACAATAATTTATTTTTTTAATATCAAAGTGCAATAGTGCCTTAATAATCCGGACATGCAAAAAACAGGACTTTGTTGGATTACCAAGGCGTCCAGATTGTGGTCTGCAAAACTTAAACGATATTGAAACATATTTGTTCAACTTTAAAAATATATTTTATTATTATTTACAATTAATTGACATTTTAATAATTAAAAAAAATAAAAAAATACTGTAACTAAAATCCCAACAAGCCACTGTCTGTAGCTTGTTGATGGAGATTAATATTAATACTTACTTATGTAGTATTACGAAAAATTAAAAAAACAATCAATTTACAGGTATAATTTACAGCCGGAAAGACCAGTTATTTACCAATAAAACGTTTTTATTTTTAAATACACGAAAAATTAAATGAAAAGATTTTTACGTATAAAAAAGTTTAATTTCTTTTCCTACATAAACTTTTGATCTAGTGGCCACACTCTTATTTTGTTTTTGTTACATTGTGTGTTAAATTTAAGTTCTTTTGGTAATAAATTAAAACTAGGTACAAATAATTAAAATTTATGCTACCATACTTATTACATATTTATGGTACTACTTAACCGTCATTACAAGTGAAGCGTTTATTATAGTTATGTTTAAGGGAGAAGGATTTTGAAATTCTTGTTATTATTAAAACTCAATTTTAACTTCAAAATACAATATAAACAATAGTAAATAATAAACATGTAAGAAGGCTGTGCGTTTGAAATGAAGATAAATAAAGATTTTACTGGTTCGTTTGATGAAATTGCCATTATTCTGATGTGAATTATACACTATGCAAAAAGTAAAATAAAATAATAAAAATAACTTTGTGTGTACGCGCACGTCCAAATTAATTTCTGAGAGTGAGTTTGTATGTAAAAAATATCTTCTTTTTTTTCTACATTTAAATTGTGCGTTTTGATTTTTTCGAATAATATATATAGTTTAATCAGGAAGCTCATCAAATTCATCTGAATAATAATTAGTGAAACCATATTTTATATTTTAGGTTTTTTTATATTATAAGATGTAGTTAAAACATTTCTTTTCGTCATAATAATGATTTAAAAAACCCAGCCGGCAGCTTTTATATTTTTTTGCAAATGTAAAAATCTCATAACATATTAACGCCATGGAGAATGTTTTTTTTATTATTAGATGCCACTAGATTTGAACTTAATAAAAACGGTTTGCTGTAGAAGATAGCAAATATTTTACATATATTTAATAGCAAATATTTAATGTAACTATACTTTGTTTGCTATGTGTAAAATATTTGCTATCTTCTACAGCAAACCGTTTTTATTAAGTTCAAATCTAGTGGCATCTAATAATAAAAAAAACATTCTCCATGGCGTTAATATGTTATGAGATTTTTACATTTGCAAAAAAATATAAAAGCTCCCGGCTGGGTTTTTTGGTCTCCATCTTTCTTTTGAAATCTGTCTAACGTCTCAATAATATCTTCTAGATCATTTGGTTTATGTGTTTCGACCTTTTGTCATGATTTTCTATAAATAATTTATATCTTTGACTACACCTGTAGTATAATATCTATGTATAATACTGACATAATATTATAATTCGTGTGAGGGTGATAAAATCAGATTACATTACTCTCACTAGAGCTTTGATAAGGGTTTATGTTAGTGCGTCATCAAGCGGTACTAATTTTAATCTTAAAATTATATTTTTGGGTCAACAAATCAAACAGGAAATTTGTTTAACGCAAATAATTATTATAAAAATTGAAATACGTTCGGAAGCATTATGGCGGCCTCCATGGTGTAGTGGTCAAGATGCTTGACTCACGCACGGAAGGTTCCGGGTTCGATTCCCGGTGAGAACACAAAAATTAAAATGTGATTTTTCTCAAGCCTGGGTGTTTCGTGATGTAATTCACCATTGTAATTGTAATGTGATGTAATGCCTCCTGACCTGTTGTGGTGCAAAAATAAATTATTTGCTGATAAAACCGTACTATTTTGCAAACAAAGTAAAATATTGTTCGCTAGCAAATAAATGCTCTTTTTTTAGTTTTTTATACTGCATATTGTAAAATTGCGATTGAAAATTATTTTTGATTCACAAAAAAATGAAATTACAATTTGGTAAAGCACTCCGATAAAGGAAAAATAGTAAAACAATGTTTATTGGACACGCGGTTTGACTTTATACACACCTATTTCCGTATTTTCTCTCTAGATGATTGCAATAGAGTGGTATTTTTTTTGCATACTATAGATATATACCATTGGCGTATTTTTAATGATGATTTTGATTTCTTTGTTTATAATTTTAACAAAATTATTAACTTTTGAGTTTTATCAAGAAATATAAAAAAAAAACATCAATATGTTGATTGTTTTGTTTTTTTGATAAATTGTTTCGTTTGGGAGCTAGAACCATCCAAAAACCCAAAAATTTTGCTGTCTTCAGCCGTATGGTATAGAAGTATGTTTCATAATTTTACGGAAGATACTGATAAAGAATATTTTATTATTATACGTTTTGGAGTGCGAAAAACGGGACACCAAAACGTCCATTTTAGTTGAGTCAGTTCAACGTGCAGTGGGTTCTTTCACTTAGTGACCGATAGAAAAAATAATTCAAATACATATTCATCAAAATCCGAAAATAAAAAAAAATATATAGAAATCGGTGGCGCGGCGTTATGGGGTGTTTAACAAAAGATATGCCCTTTATTTTTTTTTATTTAATGAATATTATTACGTTGCACCGTTATGAGCAAGCTATGACACTGCTAGTGCATATTGACTTGTGTCACTTTTCAATGTTACAAATTTGATTAGCGTAAGAAGGTACAATTTAATCGTGTTAGGTTTATTTTCTATTACGCTTTATTACAAATATCCATTTAGGTCTTAATGTAGAAATGCTCGTTTTTCTTCTGTGTCTTTGATGGAGTTTCCAATGGAATTAAAAAAACAAAGTAGCTAAAATCCCGACTTGTGCCCCTTTTTCGTGACACCACAGATTTCACCCTCAGAACTATGTCCTTCGTCTTCCTGTATACAGAAAACTAAACATAGTGATTTGAGACTTATTATTCTAGATATAAAAATAAAAAAACATTCATGGATATTTTTTAATTTAAAACGTGTGTACTTAAAACTGCAATAAAATTAAAAATTTAAAAAACAAAAGTGAATAGTAAAAAGAAAAAAAAAATGAAACAAAACAAAAAGTAAATAAAAAACATGTACATTACAATTGAGATTGGGATTTCAGTTCACAGCTTTACAAATGCAAAAAAGTTTTTGTTTATTACATCATGTAAATTAAGGCTTGCAAAATAGAAAGAGCCTCAAATGCTAATTCAGAAAACTTTTTTAATAAACCTACTGTAACGTTTTTTTTCGAGTGGTCGGATATATTAAGTAACCGTTTCCCTGAAAAAATGACCACTGTAGGGAATGTTGTTAGAAACTTGTTCAGCTAATTGCCCAAGTTTCAGATTCGCTAAAAGGCTGCAGATAATTACTTGAAGAGCTCTGGAAAAAGTCTGTTCGTGAAATATGAGTCACAGCGTATAACGAAATGAAATATTTTACAAGATTTACAGACATCTCAACAGAAATGGAAAATTTTAATCAGCACTGTTATGTTTAAAAAAAAACACCGTAATATCAAATGTAACTGTATAATTATTTGAGTATGTCACTAAATTTGTATCTTCATGGTTACATTTTGTACTTTCTTCAATATTATAACATAAGTTGTTTCATTCTTTTTATTTTCTTATTTAAAAAAATATATTTATAAATATACTAATTTATCATATAAATATTTAATTTTTATTTATTATTATTATTTTTTCATATTTTTTACTTTATTATTATTTATAATATTTACAAATTTTACTTGTTTCTAAATTACTGAATTTTCTTAACTTTCAAATAAAATTTATTCTATTACTGGGTTATTTTAATGTGTACACTTGATATATGTATACTTATATTGCCGTAGAAAAATATTATTGACTGTTTTTACAATTTACGATCCTACTTTTATCTTCTACATGAATTATATGTTAAAACTGTTGTTTTTTTCTCAGATGAATAAAAAAAAAATTATCTTTCGATATTCTTTGTAAAAGAAATTCAATGCAACAAGAAATTTGATAAATAAATATTTTCTTGCGCGGGTTAAAATTAAAGCATTTTGTATGAGAAGTTCCTTAAAAATGTATGAATATTTTTTTTTAATGATTTTGATAAATACGAACTACTTTGAACGACGTCACTAAATTTACCAATGACAGAGTGTTGAGATGTATTTGCCGGTTACCGGGAAGCCAGCCCACCAATCAGGACAACTAACATAATAAGATACAAAAAAAAATAATATTTTTTTTGTCTTAGTTTAATAAACAAGTATTAAAAAAAAACAATTTAACTAACTCACTGTATAGTAGAGTATTTACATTTTTATGTTTATTTAATTATGTAGGTACTTGGTATATATCGAGTCATGTTCGAGCATCATAACCGACACGACCAATATTTTAACGAAGAATATTTCTTCCTCTCAATTATCAAATAATAGAACCACGTTTTGTTTCGAATATTTATTTTATTAAATTTAATAAAATAAATTGTCGAAACAGAGTTTTATTCTCAAACTGTATTCCTTGTTTATTTAGAGGAAAAAATGAACACCCGTAAAATTTTGATTTTGTCGGTTACGATGTTTAGGCGATAATGGCTCAATATGAATCTTTGTTGAATTACCAAATTAAAATAAAATAAATATTTCCAAAAGAATGATTAAATAAAAAAAAAAAAATGTTTTTTTTTTTAAATAATAAAAAAAAACGTAATCAATTTTTTTTTCATCCATTTTATGTAAATACAAATACAAGCACCATCTTCACACTAAACAAATTTGTCCACCTAGTGGTTTAAATGATCAGCACGCTTGCCAACCATGCAATAAGTCTTAAATTCGATTGCCGACAGAGGTGAAATGAAATGTTTATGTGAAATATGCATTTATTTTATTTTATTTGGAAAACCAACAGTTCTACATAAATATCTGTATTAAACAAACATTTATAGTGTATAAACTCAGAAACAATAACAGATTTCCACAAAATATTCAAAATCAATAAAGAAAATATAACTAACTAACTAACTAACCATCACGCCATTTCCCCGGAGGGGTAGGCAGAGAGGATAGAACGCCACAACACTCTGTCCTGGCACACTTCCTTTGCTTCCTTCACATTCATACATCTTCTCATGCACGCACGTCGATTATTCCAACTTTTCACATGACCACTTTCAAGAATTTGTTGTACTTGATCATGCCATGTCTTTCTCGGCCTTCCTCGACTTCTACAACCAGACACATTCGCATCATAAATCTTTTTAGCCGTTCTTTCATCATTCATTCGCTCCACATGACCGAACCATATTATATAAATACATATAAGTTTATACAAATAAAATGTTATTTTCATCTACTCGAAAATATTTTAAAATATTCAAAGTCTTTTTTTTAAAGAACAGTAAGTTATGGTAAATTGGGCGAGATTAGGACAAGGATGCATAAAGAGAGGATAAGAAGGATAAGGGAGATGTCCATATTTTAAATTTTTTGATTTAAATTTTTTTTTTTTGTTTATTTATATATAATATTTTTTGCACCACAACAGGCCAGGAGGCCCAATTACAGAAGTAAATTACATCACAGAATCCTCAGGCTTAAGGAAAATCACATTTTTAATATTTGTGTTTTCACCGGGAATCGGAACCCGGAACCTTTCGTGTGTGAGTCAAGCGTCTTGACCACTACACCACGGAGGCCGTCAAGTCTACTAAGTTACAAATTGCATTTTTAGTGTCAAGTTTAAATCTGACAGAGTGATGTTTTTGTAGTCTTTGTCTTTAAATTTATGTATGTAGTGGTTTTTACACTTAACTGATTTACAGTCTATACCGTGGTACCGGATGTATAAAAATCTTAATTTCGAGTAAGACTTTTGGAGATACGTTGCGGTTGATGTACCAATACCCCCTTTGTGCCATAAAGTGGAATAATGATAGTGATCAACCAAACAGATCTAAAAATCATACTGGTCGTGAACAACTTAACCAGTTTTTGGTTGAAAGATATTGCTTTACGCAATAATCCTGCTAATATACAAACTTATATTTTAAATAAAGAATTATCATGTTTTCTACTGGAAGGATTCTTCTCATTTTTTGTTGAGATCTGTTTATATTTTATGAAGTGTTCACCACTTCAAGTTCAATTTATATTTTCTGTTAGATATCAAAGAATTCACCTCGCACTGAAAACTGATGAATTATCAAAACTACATATCGTCCATTCGAAAAAAAAGTCATATTTTTCTTATAATAAATTCAGATATTAAAAATTAACTCGTTACATCAGAGATGGATAGCATAAAGAACAAGGTAATATGGAAGTCTTCAGAACATGTTCTTATTTATTCAGCCATGGTAACTAGCAACAAACTTCAAGGACCTCTTGTTTGTCTGAAGGATCTTAAAACAGTCAGGACAAAGCACTTTACCATACGAATTAACTTACATAGAACAAGGAGTAACACAAAACAAATGAAAATGAAAGACTTGTATTTAAATTGTATTACCACTTATGTATAATTCAACACCTAAGCTATGTTACGATAAGTTCAGTATGTAGATCGTGTAAATTTAAATGTTTATAAAATTATACAAACATGATTTATTTTTTGCCGTCTCAATCCTAGAGATTGGTTTGCAGCAAAGTCTCGCATGTAGATAGTGAAATCCTTGAAATATTTCAAATGAATTTTAAAAATTGAGTTTTCGTCTTGTTTTTATATAAAATTTATGTAATATTATCAAAACGTTTTATACTCATATGAAGTAACTCATTGAAGCACAAAAAAATATTTAAAAAATATATCTCTTGTTAATTTTGAAATTATGACTGCCGATTTATACGACAAATAATGTATTTATAAAATAAAGAATCAATTAAAGCTAATTTTTACGAATCGAGTTATGGTCCCGTGTCCAGTGTATTAGACTTACTGCTCAAAGGTCCGTGGTTTGAATCTCACTCTACCCCAATTTGAGTACTATTTTCTAAAAGTGCCGTATTTTCAACTCGCTGAGAATGGCTCTTAAAATTAAACATTTTTATTTTTTAAAAAAACTTTTTTAAAACGTAGTTGCATATAATTAAGAATAGTCCAGAAGGAGCGTATATAATAATACTTTAAACTGTGTCCAAAAAACCCCCCCTCATTGCCCCACTTTCACCGCGCGCATGCGTGAAGTCTCTGGGTAACGTTGCCAGATCGCAAAAAAATAATTAAAACACAAGTAAAAGATATATTTTATTTATTCTTAAATTTCTATAACTTTATTGGACACGCGGAAACATTGATTGACATAACAGAGTAGATAAGAAAAGGGTCATTTAATAAGAGTAATTAAATTATGAACTTTAAGCTTAAAAAATGTAACAAATTTCATTTTACATAAAGCAGATTTTTTAATGTCATGTTAATTAATATATGTTGAGCAAAGTAGCGTACAAACATTATCTCACAATACATATATGTTTGTCAATAAATACTTAATTTGTTACATTTTTCCCGAAATTAAAATATAAATACCTAAATTCCTCATTACCTATCAAACACTTTGCCTCGCCTTTCACAATTGGTTTTACCCTCAATTATGATTAATGTACATGCTATAGTTCCTAAGATATTTTTTTTATTCTACTCACTACCTTGAATTAAATAATTATATAAGGACATTCAATCCATCTAATCTTCACATTTGTTTGAAAATGCCCTAACAAGGCGAAACAATTGTCACGAAATTTTTATATTTGTAAAAATAAAATAAAGTGTTCAATAGACTCAAATCAGTGTTTGATTTCTAATATTATAAGTATGTTTACACTTTTAAATGACAGTACACGGCATAGTTGAATTCAAATCGGAAGTTGCGTACTGAGCGACGTCTCATAAGAAACTAATTGGTCTAAACATAAAACTTCTCCTTTAAGAATAGTTTAGTTGCCTTCTGTTTTATGCGCGTATGCGGTTTCTGGACTAATCTTAATTCTATGCGTAGTGAATTTCAATTAAACTATCGTTTTTTGCCCGAAAAATTCTTAAAAATTAAATGCCTTAAGAAACACGAGCCAAAAATCTATCTTACATCTTGCTTTTTCGCATTTGTACTTCTTAATAAATGTAAAGTACCTCCAGACTTACCTCTTCAAATATTTCTAAAGTCAGATAAAATCGCCATAAATATTCCTGGATTTTGTCGAAATTTCCCTTGTTTATCTAATATCTTTTATCTTAAGGAGAGAGCGTAGCAATGTACATAATCATTTCCGGGATAAAATGGGCTCCTTTACATCATGCAGATAATAATAACTCCAGTTAGGAGCATGTTCGAGTCTGCAATATACAGCCATAGTCTCCATTGCGGCGACATTTGTGTTAGGCTTATTAAACCATTTGTCAAAGGAAAACCTGTCCATGAAAACCGACGAACACAATGGAAAACTTTTTTCTCCCAAGTAACTTTTGGACTTATCTTGATTGTGGTAGGTACGAACATACCAGCCCTTGTAAACGAGGGTTTATGTACAAAAATAGAAAATTCTCCCCGTTTAAGCTTCGAAAAACCGGCAAAGGTAGTAAATTTGATGAATCTGGTATTTTTCTGGATTTTATTATGATGAAAATATATTTACCTTAATACGTTAATTTAACATTGAAAGCATTGACTACGTGGTCAAACATTTGTATACATGTTTTTTTAAATATTTATTTATAAATCATATTTTATTTATTTACTCATACTTTTTTTTTTGTACAGAATAATGTTCCCTCACTGGGGTGTCTCGTGTCAAGGGAAACATTTTACAAAATGTGAAACATGGCTAAGATTAGCTATTTTACAAAATAATAACAACAAAAAACCTAATTAATCTAATAAACCTAATTATCATTAACATAATAAACAATAAAAAACAAAAATAATCATAAAAAACATAACCAATATATATAGACCAATAGAACAAATTTCATAAACAGTACACACATTTTACCTAATTGATCCGTGCGCAACCCACCTCCACTATTTATTTCTTAATAGCAATTTTATATTGTGAGAACTTATTTAATCATCATTATTACCTTTCGGTACATAATGGTGCATAGGGCACTACATTGGTACACCAATCGCAGCGTATCTTGATAATTTTTTGTAACAAATGAGATGATCAGTCCTACGCTTCATGTACCAGTCCAGGGACTATAAAATATTCTAGTGTGAAAACACCCTTTTAAATATATATTTTATATCAACCTTGTCGGGAATCGAACCCGAGACCTCTTGCGTTGCAGGCTAACGCGCTGATCATTACACCACGAGGCCGACAAAATAATACCACTACACCGGCCTCCGTGGTGTAGTGGTCAAGACGCTTGACTCACGCACGGAAGGTTCCGGGTTCGATTCCCGGTGAGAACACAAACATTAAAAAATGTTATTTTTCTCAAGCCTGGGTGCTCTGTGATGTAATTCACCACTGTAATTAGGCCTCCTGGCCTGTTGTGGTGCAAAAAAAAATGTAAAAAAAATAAATACAAAGTATAAAATATATAAATTACATTCCCGGAGTTAAAACAAATCAATTTGGGACCAAATAACATTTACATTTTTGTTTTTAAAAAGCACGTATTCAGACTAACAAAAAAACAAAGTAAGTTTAACATCTCTATATTAACCTAACAAAAAAATACATAAAATACGTTCAAGAATGGAAGAAGTGATACACCTAGGACTAATGAAGGCCGTTAACATCGCATGGTACGCAAACGGTGCTTACCATAGTGTCAGAAGTAATTTCTGATGATAAGAACATAATATCTATCTCAGTTGATAAAACGAGTTTTTTTTATTTTTTTTGTTAAATCTTCAATTATAGCGTCCTAAACTTAAAAGTGAAGGAGCAAATGAGTTAAGTCTTGGCAGCATTTGGGTTCCTAAAAAATGTCGTATGGCACGATAAACACTTGCGAATTAGAAGCAAGATTCGGATATACAAAACGTGTGTAAGACCAATCAATGTTACTAAATATTTATTTGTAAACACAAATTATATTACCTCCGCTGTGTAAAGGTTCAGACACTTGACTCGCGCACATAAGGTTCCGGGTTTGATTTCTGGTGAGAACGCAAACATCGCATGTGGTTTTTCTCAAGCCTGGGTGTTCTGTGTATATTCACCACGGTAATTAAACCTCCTGGCCCGTTGTGTTGTGTACATGTTACCCGGTTTCAAAATGTACCCGTTTGTTTGTTAGGACAATAAGAACACAAGCCTACAAATCTCACTATACACTTTCACCGTAGTTGCACAAAGATATAGAATAAACTTGCCAATAAGACAGATACTACTGAAAGCTAACACCAACATGCACCGATCACGGTAAAAAAAGGTTTAATCTTGTGGGATGAAAAATTTTAAAAATGAAGAGAGGGGGGAGGGATGATTCCGAGTTTCCTAGGTGGTGACCTTTACAATGAAACATCAAACGGACGCATCAAACTCAGTTATTGGGAAAGTTTGATGCGTCCATTCTCTTATTAATTTAAACTTTTAACTTAATTTTAATTTAAACTTTTCATTTTAATTTTAACTTTAACTTTTAATTTTAATCATTTGATTTCAACTCTTAATTTATACTTACCTACATCTACTACCTGCATCGAATAATTAATTGTTAGTTGTGATTTTTTTACAATTAAATTGAATTGTTCATGGAAGCAGAGAGAGAGGGAGGAAAGTAGAGTAGCTTTACAATGTCTTCTTCTTTTTATGTAATATTTTTATTTTTACTTTTTTAGAAGTAAATTATTTTTCCCCTCTCTTCCTGCATTCATTAGTGTGAAATCTGTAATTGGTCTTACTCTTTAAAATTGTTCTTTTGTACCTTGTTTTATATAAAAACTGTATGATTTCATTTATAAATAAATAAATAAAGAAATTACAACGTTCATTTCAAAGTCAAGACACCATACACCCAAAATTGTTTTGGAACATCTATTCTTAAAACTCAATATTTTGCTGGTTTGGGCCCTAGAAAGGTGCTACGATTTGCATCCGTAAAGGAGAAATTGTGTTATACAGGCGTTCTATAGGTAGCATTTAATTTTCACTCAGTAAATATTATACAAACACATTTATAAACAATAAAATAAATAAAACAACTTTGTTTTTAACCACTAATTTTTATTTTTCACCGACCGGTTTCAAAGCAAACAAGCTTCTTTGTCAATTAGAAATTCTGATAGAAAATAATCATAACTTCAATAAAGACACTGGATTAAAAGTACTTTATGTTGAAAATAAAATATTAAAATTAGACAACTTAGAAATCTTAGAAATTAAAAAAGAAATTAAAAAATAGTGGTTAAAAACAAAGTTGTTTTATTTAATTTATTATAATGAATAACCACAAAGTAAGTGCTTCAAATATAAACTTTATATTTATTAACATTTATTGAAATATTTTAACACAAATTCGAATCTTATAAGTTGTTTATTATGTATGCAAATAATTGGTAGAATCCTATATTAAAATTTTGCAAGGTAAATAAAACACTTTTTTTGGATTAAATTCTTATTTTATTTTTTTGAAAATATGTGTGACGCGTTTTGCCTTGTTAAGGCATTATCATACTAACTCAAATATTTGCAAAAAAAATTATATACTAATAATTGATATTAATGATACAGGTGTATACACAATAGTGTTAATAGTTTATGAAGGTGTTTAAAAAGAATTGAGGATTTTTATATGGACCAACCTTGAACTGATAAGATGATTTTGTGTACCTCAACTCGCTTTTCTACAATGACAATTGCAGACCTGAGATTGGTCGCAGGATTCAAATGTCTAAAGATGCAATGAACCGTTTAGAGAAGATTTGGCAAGATCGACGTATATTAATAAACACAAAAAAGCGGTTGATGGAAGCCCTAGTATTCTCAATTTTCTTATATGGGGCTGAAACGTGGACAATGCATTCCTACGAGAGGAAGAAGATCGATGCATTCGATGATTGTGGTGTAAGAGAAGGCTGCTGCGTGTCCTTTGGACAGCCAGAAGGACGAATGCATCGATACTGGGAGAGCTCTATATTACAACTCGTCTATCAGTGGTGTGTTTGAGAAGGATACTGTCTTTCTTTGGACATATTGCTAGACGAGAGCCAGATAATCTAGAACAGGCAATATTGTCTGGCCGAGTTGAAGGTATAAGAAGTCAGGGTAGAATCCCATATAGATGGACTGACTTAATAAAGGTGGCTACGAGGCTAATTTGATGAGTCAGTTCGTCAGGCTGAGGACAGACTGGAGTGTAATAGACTAATCAAAAGTGTTCATGGTGATCACAATCCTCAGCATTGTAGGACCGACTTTGAAGAAGATATGGACCAAAAAAAATAACATTATTTAAAAAAAATTAGGACATTTTTATTTTTTTTACTAAAGTAAATATTCCTTACTATCCTGCCCAGGATACTTAGCAAAAAAAAATAAGGACTTCTTGTTTTTCTTGAGAGAATAAAAACAGTATTTGTTCACAAATTATTGCAAGTTGATATTAAATAATTTGTTCGTATCGATAAATTAATACAACGGTCGTTTTAAAACCTTTTGATAGCAGAGCTTCAATATTATTTGTAAGATTGTGTTGAAACCCGTTTTCAAAAGTAAAAATAATCCTTCATACTTCATACTGTATCTCTAGAATCCTCTGAAAAGAGGTTCTGTTCACAATGCTCTTCTGAAGATTTCACCATCTGGCGATAGTCCTTACAACTTTTTCAAAATAAAAATATAAGAAAAACCTACGTAGCTTTTCTGATTGTATTTTAGAACTATCTTACACGTTTATATTTTTAAAGCCATAATAATTCAACTTAAATTTATCATTAAAAGGAATTTACTCCTAAATGGTTTTCGTTTGAACTGAAATTATTTGCAAAAGTAGCCAACTTAAATTTAAACTCATGTTCATATTCACATACTACAACAGAGATGGAGAACATCTTAGAGAAAGAACATTAAAGTCAAGGCGCTTATAACCTGTATTTTTTTTTAATAAAAAATAAGTATATGATTTACCCAAATACTTGAATTAAGGGGCCATTTTCTTTTAATCGTAAATAACTGTGTTAGAAAATAGGCAAAAAGTTATAGTAAGGAGAGATTTGAACTTCGGACTTCCTGCTCCGGTGTCCGGACACTACCCATGTGACCACAACCCGTCTTCGGCCGATTTTAGCGGCCACTCTTATTGTTATCACTGTGTAACATTCACCATTCTGACTGTTTGAGAATTCACGTATCTACAAAATTTCCATGTGTTAGTTTTTTAAGTTAAATAACTTTAACCTTATTATTTTACTTTAGTCAACGCCTTTAAATATATTTTAATTTTTATGCTTATTTTGCTGTAAATGCCTAAACCTATATATTCCCTTCTTTAAAATGTTTTCCATCTCTGTTGCGATGTATACACTACACTATCAGATGTGGATTGAGAAATGATTATTTGACTGGACTGTAACCTGATTCGTTATTTATTTATTTATTAAATATACAGACCTTCAATTCTTGGTAACAAAAGTCTACGATGTATGCAAGAAAAGCAATTTGCTTATGAATGTTGATAAATCGAAAGTGATCGTTTTTGAAAGGGATGAAAATATAACTAAATATGAGATCAGCGTAAACGGAGATATTCTGAATCAGGTGGAAGAATTTGTGTACCTGGGAAGTATGTTTACTAGAGACGGAAAGGCCGAGAAAGATATTGAAAGGAGGGTGAGTGCCGGGAACAGGGTGAACGGTGCACTAAAATCTACTTTGGCAGACATATGTTTATCGCAGGAGGCTAAACTAGCAGTTCACAACGGAGTTCTAGTTCCAACTCTAATGTTTGGGAGTGAAGTATGGAATTGGAAAAATAATGATGAAAGTAGGTTGAATGCTGTCGAAATGCGATCCCTCAGGCAAATGTGTGGTAAAATGATGTATGATAGGTGCACAAATGTCGAGATCCGTGAAGTGTGTAAGGCTGAGACATGCATTATTGACAGAATCAAGAAAGGGGTGCTGCGTTGGTTTGGACATGTAAAGCGAATAAACAGCGAAAGAACGGCTAAAAGGATTTACGATGTAAATGTTGATGGATGCGGAAAACGAGGAAGACCGAGAAAGACATGGCACGATCAAGTCCATCAAATACTTGAAGATGGACATGTCAAAAGTAGGAATAATCAGCGTGCGTGCATGAAAAGATGTATGAATGTAGAGGAAGCGAGGTCTGTATGCCAAGATATAGTGTTATGGCGTTCCATCTTCTCTGCCTACCCCTACGGGAAAACGGAGTGATGGTTTGTTGTTGTTGTTGTTAAAATATACGGGCCCAAGCCAATTACAACAGTTATATGAAGAAACATGTGCACAAGAAATTGAACAAAAAGAACATAAAACTATGAAGTAAAACAAACAGCAATAAAATAATGGAATGCAATAAGCTAATTAACACGATCAACATAATATAAGACGTCGAGCTAACTCATGCCAATCCATCTTCACCCCACACTAAATTAATGGCAAAGAGATCTACGAATATCCGTCCTTAAGAATTCCAATTTATGTGACAAATTTACTAATCACACATTCTGGACATAGGGGCATAAAAACTAAAGTTGCTTTAAAAAGATTTGATAAATAGCTGATGTTGAATTCTTGTGACACGATTGTGAACATGAAAATAAATTGATCGCAATGAAGATGGGACATTACTAATAGAATGAAATATTTTGAAAATGCATAAAAGGTCCATCTCTGTTTCACGTTTCTCCGATGAAGAAGAGACTGTTTTATTTCAAAATAGGAATGATTGTCCTTTTGCAATCCGAGCAACGCCACTTATCTTAGAAAACTCTTTAAACAAACTCGATGTGGTCAATATAAGTTCTATAGAATGGAGACCAAATTAGCAAACCATATTCTAGATAGGGTGTAACTAGTGAATATTTTTTATTTCATTTGGAAGTTAAACCCAAATATTTTTTTTAAGTAAGCATTGGTGTCATTCTTCATATAATATATCTTTCATTATAGAAATCCACCATCCTTCATAAATTATTTAAAATAAGTGTGTAGCGTAATAAAATAAATTTAAGTAATTATAAAGATTGAGTTAAAGATAAGATTACTAAATGTTATTAAAAATTTGTATATAACCACTGACCGACTTGTGTCTACAGGTTTCGAGACGTTCTCGTCTCTTCATCAGGATACCAATGAAAAACCCACTATACACCTCCACCACAGTTGTTGCACAAAAATATAAAACCGACACGACATGCATTTTAATAGGCACATGTATTGATTAGAACAAACACGCACTAATTAAATTATAAAAAATTTACATGTTTGAGAAATAGTTGAAAAAAGTAGAGGGGATGGAGAAAGGTGGTGAGCTTAATAGGTTTAGGGTGACTATTACAGTGGAAAATGGTTTAACGGACTATATTGAAAGGTTATTTGATTATTGATCAAAGGAACATTATTTTTTAAAGATTTTATAATGCGAAATATTTTCATATTACTGACTTTTAAACTTTTATTATTTGTGTGTAAGATTTCAATTCCTGTATTTTTATTAAAGTCATGTAAAATTGATTTACTGATTTTCGAATTCAGAAAAATTATTATTTTGAAGACACCTCATATGTTTTTTAACACGAATATCAAAACTACTTGATGTTCTTCCAACGTAAACTAAAGGACAAGAATTGCATTTTAATTGATAAACACGTTGAAAAGTCGGTAAGTGGTTGGATGCAAATATTGAATAACATTTAGTAAAATATTTGACCACAAAGTCAATGCTTTAAATATTAATAAAGATAAGATTACTTTAAATTTATTTCAACAGAGAGGGAAAACATTTTTGAGAAGGGAATATGGAAGTCTAGGCATTTACAGGGCTTATGACCTGTCATTTAAGTGGCCATTTTACACACTGTGTCAAACATTATAAGATTACTTGTTTTTTAAAGGAAAAAAAGAGAAAATAAGGAGATATAAGAAGTAATAAAAGAAAATAAAATAAATTTGTACATACAAAAATTAAGATTAGTTGGACATTTGATTTCAGACAGCAATACTTATTGTGATCATTTATTCTTATTATATTATATTATTATTTTTATATTATTATTATAATATTATTATTAGAGAGTAAATACTCTACCATGATAAATGTTAACAATAACCTTTGTTATATGGAAAAACAGCCAGGCGGTGTTTTACCAATAAAACCATTGGCTAAAATAATTTAACAATAAAATTGGGTTTTAAAATAGGGATGTCGACAGTGATAAAAATCTGACACGTGCGTTTTGGTAATTTTTTGCTTAAGCAAACTTGCAACTCGCCACAGATAAATAATTGGGTTTTTGCACATATTAACCAACTAGGAAATCGTATATTTCTAGTGTGTTACCTTTTTTTCTATTTTTTATACAGTCTTTTAACAGATGTAAGGTACAATGTAGTTAAAGTTTTAAAAAATCGATGCCTCCTGCACCAGCAGATGGTTATAAATTTAAGTATTACAACCTGTAAATACTGTACAATGGTGACGTCAACTCATCAGACAAGACGCTTTCATATCGTGCTTCCGTTTGCATCATGTTCCCATACTTTACTGCTTTGATGTACGACCCCGGGATTGCGCATGCGCGGTGGGATGTACCTTCTTCATATTTTTTGCTACGTTCTTGAAAACGACTTTTTTATCTTATCTCAAATGTCTGCTTCAATGCATAAGGAGAGGATTATTTATGACGCAGATTTCTCACTAAGAGATTAAAACACCTACCGTGAATGCATAGCCTAATGATACGCACCTGGATGCTTACAATTTTAAAGCATCCGTCATATTAACAACCCTTGCAAGTATATTTAATACATTAATATTTGGCAGAGACCTCGAAGTGCGGAATCTTTTTAAGAAAAATACAGAAATCTTCAAATAAGTAACCTATATTCCAGAAATTGCCTACAAAGATTTTGACATATGAGTATATGAGAGATGTTGCAAAACAAAAATAATAATCCTCTTAACCAATCAATGGAAGGTAAATCTTATAAATTGAATTAGTTTTTTTAAAGGAAAAACTGCAAAAATGATTTTAAATAAATAATTTTAAAAGTCACAACATACATCCAGAAATTTTACATAAATGTTATATGAGAAAATGTAACAAAACAAACAAACCATCCCGTTTCCTCGTAAAAGTAGGCAGAGAGAAAAGAACGCCATATCACTCTGTTTTTACAAACAGAACTTGCTTCCTCTATATTCATACATCTCATGCACGCCGATTATTCCGACATGTCCATCTTCAAGCATTTGATGGATTTTATCGTGCCATGTATTTCTCAGTTTTTCTCGTTTTCTGCATCCATCAACATTCGCCGTTCTTTCGCTATTCATTTGCTCTACATGTCCAAACCAACGCAGTACCCTTTCTTGATTCTGTCGATAATGCATGCCTCAGCCTTACACAGTTCACGGATCTCGGCATTTGTGCACCTATTATTCATCGTTTTACCACACATTCACCTGAAGGATCGCATCTCGACAGCATTTAGCCTACTTTTAGCATTATTCTTCTAAATCCATACTTCACTCTCATGCATTAGTGGTACTAGAACTCCATTGTGAACTGCTAGTGTTGCCTACTGCGATAAACATCTGTTTGCCAAAGTAGATTTCAGTGCACCGTTCACAATATTCCCGGCACTCACCCATCCATTACCATCCCTAGAGCATAATTATCATCATCATTTTCTTTCCACACCTAATGGTGAATAGAGCACTGCATTGGTACACCAATCGCAGCGTATCTTGATAATTTTCGTTACATGAAGGTGAAATGATTAGTCTTACGCTTCAGGTACCGGTACAGGAACTATGAAATATTCTAGTGTGAAAACACCATTTTAAATAAATATTATATATCAACCTTGTCGAACCCGAGACCTCTTGCATGACAGGCTAACGCGCTCATCATTACACCACAAGGCTGACTAACTAACTTTCAAATAACGTTGCTAGTAAACATACTTCCCAGACATACAAATTTCCGTTCCCACTGATCTCACATTTAGTGATATTTTCATTCCTTTCAAAATTCATCATTTTCGATTTATAAACATTCTTAAGCAAATCACTTCTCTTGCATACTTCGTAGACTTTGTTACCGAGAATGCTACAAAATAAAGAGAAAATAAAATAAACTTTAAATATATAATTCCTTTGTACGTGTGATGTCACCAAACTTCTCCTGAACGCCTTAATCGATTTACGTGTGGTTTTCAAAAAAATGAAGATCTTTGCGCTGTGCGTGTTCGTAGATATAAAAATCCTTAATTTAATATGTAAAAAATAAGTAAGGGGCATAAATGTTTCATTTATCGATCTACCAGGGTTGCATTTGAGGAGAATGCATTTACAAAAAAATAGAAAGATGTTGTTTTTTGCGTATAAAAAGGTTGTTTTTGAATGTTTACAAACAGCATTTGTTTTTTGTTGATTTCAATCAGATTTTTCCTTGAATTCTTTATAACTTCTACCCATTTATTTCTTTTAACGGGATTTTCGGTAATACAAAAATAATATTAAGTTCAAAACATTCTTAAAAATAGTATTCCTACAAAAGTACACTCCTCTGTTAGTGAGAAGACCGGAGTTTGACGTTTGCGAAAAGAATGCCATATTTGAAAAACCATTTGAACCTGGGACCTTTAGTTCGTGAGTCCACAATACTACCCGGGACCACGACCCGATTCTTGGTCTTACTTTTCAAAATTGTTTTTTTTGTACCATGAGTTTGTTAAAAAGACTGTATGATTTCCATTATACATGAATAAATAAATATTAAAATATACTTCATTGTAATACAAGTGTTTTTTAAAACATTAAAAATATCAACAATATTTTGAGTTTGTCCAATTTTTGTAGACAAGGACTGGATTCAACTCCCTGGGGAGCTGTATATATTAACATATTACAACAGAGATGAGGAACATTTAAGAGAAGGTAATATAGAAGTCCAGGCATCTACAGGGCTTATGACCTGTCAATGGCTGGTTTAAGTGGCCACTTTACACACTGTGTAACATTCACCATTCTGCTTATATTTGAACATCTATATTCCTTCAATTCATTCATTTGTTGATGTTTGTGAAGTTAAAGAGCTGATATTGTTGATAAATTTATATTGTTGATAAATACCTGGTCCATGAAGAAATATAGAAATTGGATAAATAATATTTTCAGGCGTTGCCTAGTATGTAGGTGAAATAATTCAATTTGATGAATCTCACCCGCATAAATAAAGGTTTCAGCTCTTTAACTTCACAAACATCAACAGATGAAAGAATTGAAGGAATATAGATGTTCAAATATAGGCAGAATGGTGAATGTTACACAGTGTGTAAAGTGGCCACTTAAACCAGCCATTGACAGGTCATAAGCCCTGTAGATGCCCGGACTTCTATATTACCTTTTCTTAAATGTTCCTCATCTCTGTTGTAATATGTTAACATTAAAAATATGCAAAGATAGATTTTTTTCTAAATCATTGGGTGGTATTGAAATAATCTAGGGATTATTTTTCTTTTTCATATTATACAAGGACGCTTTAATTCTCGCATAGATTGTTGGGAAGTATTTTTAGAATCATACAGCAAACTATAAAATCAGAATTTTAGATAACCATTTTATGGTTTGTTTATTGGAAGCACGCTGCTGAAAATTTATTGTTTACGTCTTGAAATAAGTAAATGATGCCTATGATGTAAGACGCTTTTTTACGATCGAATTAATTGCTTGTATAGATCAAACTCGTTCAAATGTCAACACATTGTATTTTTTTATGTGGTTTTTCGATCAAACGATTTTATTTTATAAACGAAGACATTTATTTGATTTATTTATTTATTTTACTAACATAAACGGCAAATCTGCTTTCTACAAAAAATTATAATACTAACGTATTTGGCTTATTTTTTATTTTAAAACATTAATTCCCTTATACCCAAAATTTATTTTAAAAACATAAACCTTAAAATTATACAAGATTTATATTTAAAAAAATAACCTTAAAATTATACAGCATATTTACTAGAAAGTTGAAACAATTCAAGAATAAATTTAAAAAACAAAATGAAATAATAAAACATTCTCAAGTAATACAACAAGAAAATTATAAGTACTGTTTCATATAGCTGGGCAAAGTGAAAAAAAAAAAATATTTATTAATTAATGCATGAATAAATATAAATAATTACCATTCACCATTTAATTTGGTAATGTATCCAAAATAAAACAAGTTTATTGGATTATAATTCTACTTTATTTTTTATAAAATATACAAAGGGTATATTGTGATGCGTATACGCGTATGTGTCGAGTATATAGTTTGTTTTAAAATGTCCTAACAAGACGAAACGCGTCACAATATACCCTTTGTATATTTTGTAAAAAATTAAGTAGAATTATATTCCAATAAACTTGTTTTATTTTGGATACATTATCAAATTAAATATGGTATTCTACCAATTATTTATTGTCTGCATACACAATAAATACCATTCACCTTCTTTAAAAAAGTTCAATAGGTTTGTTCTATAGGAACAATACCCTACACTAAATATATCAGATACGTCGGAATAACTATTGCCGAGTTCATGAAGTCTGTTCAATACGGCATTACAAGTATACAGTGTCCGTAAATTGTTGCTACAAAACGGTGGCACTTCTCTAGTCATTCTTCCAGGCACTCTGAAGTTGATGAGAGATAATAGTTTAGGGCAATCTCATATTGAATGAACGATTTTGAATAAATTTAAAAGGTCTATAATTTTTCTTTGATCGTAAAATTATATTTGAACATATAACTCTTTTTTTATTTTATAAGATTTGTACGCATAATTGAATTATAATAGTTACAGCTCTTGAATATTTTTTTAAGTAGGGCCCACATTTTAAAACCATTTTCTCAGATTATTTGTTCGTAATCCTTTAAAAAGTTTTTCTGTTCTGCCCTTTATTTGTGTGAACTAAAAAAAAAGCTTTTTTATTTCAAAATAAAGAACTAAGTCAGTGAGCAGTGATAAAGGTCAATCCAGTTATAGCTACTTATTAGTCAACACAATTTTTAACGTAATTTTTTTTTCTTAAATTCACAGGAAAATTAATTAAAATACAATGAAAGTTCGAACTATGTAAACTTTATAAATATTTTTACATCATATTCATCATAATTCCCTTTCCGCACCTGATGGTGCATAGGGCACTGCACTGTATCTTTATCATTTTTGTTAGATGATCAGCTTAACGCTTTAGGTACCAGTCTAGGGATTATGTAATATTCTTGTATAAAAACATCCTCTTACGTAAATAAAAAACTCATCAAAAAATATAAATGTTTACGTGCATTTTATTGCTAAGTAAAATTTCAGAAACAAAAAACTTCTTTGTAACATATTATATGACATTACAATATGTCGGCCTCGTGGTGTAGTAGTTTTTTTTTTGTGTAGTAGTCAGTGCGTTTGCCTACTATGCAAGAGGTCTCGGGTTAGATTCCCCACGTGGTTCTTACACTAAGAGATTTCACAGTCCCTGGACTGGCACCTGAATCCTGATAATCTTACCTTCAGGTAACAAAAATGATTAAAAAACGCTGCGATTGATGTAACAATGCAGTGCCCTATGCATCATTAGGTGCGGAAAGGGAATGATGATGATGATAATATTGTATTAGAGATAAATAATATTTCTGAAAAACAAATATGTAAGTTATCCGTTAACGGGGCGGGGCTCACGACCTGTCATTAAGTCATATGAATCTCACCCACATCAATAGAAGTTTTTTATCTTTAACTTCACAGATGGAAGAATTGAAAAAATATAAATGTTTCAACATAGACAGAATGGTTTATGTTACACAAAGAGAAAAGTGGTCACTTAAACCATCCAATGAAGGGTAAAAAACTACTGTTATTGCCTAAACTTTCAAATTCCCTTAAAAAAAATGTTTTTTATTTTTGTTGTACTATGTAAATCTCGATAACTCTTTTAAAATCCAACCCTTGTAAACAAGAATTTAGGAAACTTAAAATACTATTAAAATAATAAATGTTTTGTCAAAAATATTTATTTTGTATCCTCAATACCATAGAATTAGGAATAGTCCAGAAGGAGCGTAGAATCATATTTGAATACATCGGACTGTGTCCAATAATTCCCCCACTATGCTATATTTCCGCCTTGCGCATTCGTGAGGTCACAGCGCAATATTACTTGAAAGAAAAAAAAATCATAACATTTATACATTAATTTTTAAAAAAAGAAATCTGTTGATTTCTCTAAAATTTTATTGTGCACGCGGAAATATTAATTGACACAACAGAGTAGATAAATAAAGGGTCATTTAATAATAGCAATTGAATTAATAAACTTTAAACTTAAAATATGAAACAAATTTTATTTTACATAAAACGGATATTTTCATGTCATGTTAAATAATATTTGATGTTTTGAAGATAATGTCAGTCAAATGTCCACCACAGAGTTGTTTAATCTGAGATCCAGTTTTCATTAATTCTTTCACTAGATGAGCAAAGTAGGGTAAACAAATTTACTACTCTTGCAACACTCATAAAATTCCCATTTTGTTTTTTCGACAATCTGATAGATGGAAAAATAATTCTATTTTTTAGTAATGCATTTGTTATTTATACATTCATTTGCTAATTACACATGAAATGTGATTGCATCCTGTTTCTTTAAGATTTATGAGTAGTTGAGTCGCCTTCTGTTTGATGTGCGTTTGCGGTTTCTGGACTATTCTTAATTTTATGCTCAATACTCATCTACTATAATTTTAGTCACTCTTTTATCTGCTGTTAGACCAGAGACGATTTTTGCTTCCACTTATGACGATGCCTGCAAATCTCCTTCCTCTACTTGTGCTGTATACCAGAGCGACGAAGGTTTGAAAATTTTCACTAAATCATACCTGAACCAGATAAACCCGAATATTAAAATCTCCCCGTTTTAACGAGATTACAATAAAAAATCTGACATTGTTATTTTGAAAAGAATCTCACGTTGAAAGGCCATTAAACACAATCGTAAATTCTGCCAGAGGAAAATAACCTTTAATGCCGAATTACAGCGGAATTTTAAGGCAGACACAATTCGGTTTTGTTGGTACAAATTCTTACAATAAAACATTTTTACTTTGTGTGAAATACACGTTCATATTTTTGACATAAAGTTGATGCTGTTTTTATCCCTCTTTTTAGCTTCAAATACATTGAAAACGAAAATTTTATTTATTAGATATTTAATATCTACCGTATTTTTTTATGACGCAGATTTAAAATCGTCAATACCTTTTATTATTTTTTTTAAAATTTTCTAATCGTCAGGCTACACCGGCTCGGAAACGAGTATGGAGAAATTTATACTTTTCGTTTCATTTTCCACTATCAGTTTTTATATTAAAAATTCTTTGGGCGATTAGATCAAAATAATAATATTATTCGAATGCTGTAAAAATCGCTTTGCCTTTTTGCATTTTACTTATAGTCAAATAATACCTACTGTAAATTTTGCATAAAGCTCTAATAATTTTTCAAAAACATTTAATTACATATCTAGCTTCTTGTATGTAGTATATTATCTTTATTTATAAATATAAACCAAAATGTAATTCGGTATTACCTTTTTTAAAATATATTTATATAGATTTATACTGATTACACATACATCTTCATCATTATCGTTCCTTTTCCGCACCTGATGGCGCAAAGGGCACTGGATTGATACACCAATCGCCGCATATCTCGATATATTTTGTTACATGAAGGTAAGGTGATTAGTCTTTCGTTTCAGATACCAGTCCAGGGACTAGGAAATATCAAAGTGTGAAAATACCCTTTTAAATAAATATTTCATATCAACCATGTCGGGAATCGAACTCGAGACCTCTTGAATGGTAGGCAAACGCGCTGACCATTACACCACGAGGTCGACACAGACATACATCATTGTCTTGTTATACCATGGAGTGTTTGAATTTAAATGTTGTACTTGTCATGCAAAAGCCCTCTGGGCGTATATAATAAATAATATTAATAACGTTTTTAAATTTTTTCTATTCATTGTGTTTTTTTGTATTGGATAATCATTTAATTAAAAAGTTTTCGCATAAAAATTCATTGTTTTCTGACACATTACTTCTTCGACCCTACCAGCAACCCGACGTTTTTATACAGGCGGGTAGCTCGGTAATTTCTAACGAGATAAGGAAGTTCAACTATACTGGTTTTTAAAAAATATTTGTTTTTAATAAATGTGTTCTTACGCGCGGTAAATATTAAAATATTAAATTGTATGGTCAAGCATCTTAAAAAAGGAACGAAAAAGATTTTTTTTTTTTAATCCTTGAACAACGTCACTAGTTCTTATGAGTCAACCAATGAATGATAAGAGAGTCGTGAAAGATTTCCGGTTTACTCCTTAGAGTAAGAGGTTTGCCTTAGCAAGAGATTAATCGGCCGAACTAACTTAGGAGAAGCGGAAGGGAGCATGAGACGTACTAATTAAATCATAGCGCTGATACTTTTTTTTTATAAAAAAAAAACTAAAACCTTTATTAGCATAAAAAAAAACAATACATACATTAAAAAATGGAACACTTAAGGTTGAACTTGCAAAAAACAGTCTAGCTCTTGTGTTTGGCAAGTTTACAAAATATTATTAAAAAGAAACAAAAAATGCAAAACAAATAAAAACAATAAAATCTGTGTATCGGGTTATGGTCCTGTGGCTAGTGTTTCGGACTCACGGACCAAAGGTCTGTGGTTCGAATCCCACTCTACCCCAACTCGATTCCCATTTTCTAATAGTGAGTTATTTATAACTCGTTTAAAATGGGCATCAAAATGAAATATTTGGGTAAATCATAAGAACGCAAATATTTAACAAATGTAAAATAGAGTTAATTTAACATTTATAAAAAAAATAAAAAAATATAAAAAACACAAAATTTATAAATTGATTTACACAGGCACATATTATACATACATCTTTATTTTTAGAATACGGTTAATGTCAATTATGCCAGGTAGCTTTTCTTTAAATTATCCTTAAATTTTCCGTAATTTATGATGCTTATATATTTTTTTTATTTTAGCTTAGTTTAATGGTCTGTTTACAAATACAAAAATAAAATATAATTACTGATCTTCCTTATTGGAGACAGGTGACTGCTTGTTGTAGTTTAAGTTTATGTTATGGGGAAATTTCCCTTTTTTTTCATTTTTAAGGTAATAAAGGTCTGTAAAATACTGTCAAGTAAAAAAAATTGTCTTATTTGTAGCATAAAAAAAAAAAAAAAATTTTAAATTCCCTCAGAAACGATAATTCTATTGGCCACGCCCCTAATACGTCACGATTCATTTTTATTTGTTCCTGACCATTCAAATTTGTTAAGAGCATTGTCACAAGTCTCAAGACCAAACATGCCGCGTTTTTCTAGTAGCGATTTTTTTTTAAATTTATATATTAAAACATTTCTCTAAAATATACATATTGATTTTGAAAATACAATTAGTTATTCTAAATCCGTTTCGTGTATTTTTATCGGTATTCAAAGAATATGATATTTCCCTGTTGCATGTATGTGCGAAGGAAGTGTTTAACACAGAATTACATACATATATGTATACAATAAAACATTGCTTCTGTCGTTTAAATGCGTCATTAATAGTGATGTCCAGTAATCCGGCGTTTTCAGTAATCAGCCAGTGCTCTAGTCCGATATCTGCCGGATTACCGAGAGACCACTGTATTTGATTGCAATCTTCACTCCCTAAAATAAATTGAATCCTTAACATAGGCAAACTTTTATCAAAATTCATTTAAGATACATCTTATTAGATAAGTTTTCATTTTTTAATATAATCTAAATAAATAAACTGCGTTATTCATAATATATTCATTAAAAGGTTTATTTTTTAAATTTTGTGACAGTCCATATTTTTACAATTAATTTTATTTAATCATCATCATAATCATCCCATGTCAAAATCAGGTTGTGGTCCTGTGGCTAGAGTCTCGGACTCACGGATCAAAGGTCCGTGGTTTAAATCCCACTCTACCCCAACTTGATTAACATTTTCTAATAGTGAGTTATTAACAACTCGTTCAAAATGCCCCTCAAAGTTAAATATTTGGGTAAATCATTAGAACGCAAATAATTATTTTAAAAAAAAATATCTGCTTCCTAGTTGGAGCATACAGTATCCACAAAAATCCTCCATTCATCTCTATCGAAAGCCAACTCCTTTGCGACCTCCCAAGTCAGGTCCTCGTCCCGAAGTTCTGACATAAACTGCCAACGAACTGTTAGCAGTGGACGTCGAGGACGTAAGAGCCTGATGCCTTGTTAAGTTCTGAGATTTGAGAATGGGTGTCTCAGAAGAATCTCGGGTGAGCAGTAGTTTGACTTTGTGAGGAATGAAGTAATAAGAGAACGGATGCAGAAAACTCCGGTGACAACTGTCGTCAAGCGGAGGCTATCCGGTTGGCTAGGCCGTATACTGCGGATGCCTCCTGAGAGCATTAACCATGCTTGCCTACTATTGTATGTAAATAAAACATTTTTTTATTAAATCCTTTTGACTTTATCATATTCTACATACCTTTTACTTACGCATCGTTTATATTTGAACCCTTTATCATATAAATGTTTGTTTTTTGCTTTGTATTATTAACAAGCATCAAAACAAACAAATTACTTGCAAATTCCCTTAAGGAATTAAGTTGTTGGTATAATAAACCCGAGTAAAACTAAATTCATTCTTGCTCTAAACTTTGATATCAACAATTTACTTCGCACAGCCATAAATCTTTAATTTAAAATCTCGTTGCAACTAAAATTTTCCTGCAAACCGTGTAATGAATGTAAAACAAAAAGGAATATTTCTCACTCGGTACCAGGAGGCCAGAGGTGTGAGAGGGTAAAAGGATGGCATTCTTTACAACCGTAGATAAGGGGATTGGCGGGAAACCGATCGCTGTTCGAGAAATGGCGGGAGATCTATTCGAGCAATTCCACAGGAAGGGGCACATTTATTCTGGAACTTGCCTTGGCAGGTACCTACATATGTATCCCTGATACTGAGAAGGGGTTTGCAATTGATGGATAATCAAGTGTAGATCGCGACCCTTTGTAAAAGCTATATGTTACGGTTTGTTAAGAGAAAAAAATGTTGGGATAAAAAAATCTGGGTATTTGGAATGTCTTTGGTATAAAAATTTTACAATAATTGTACTGCCTCATCTTTATAAATAAAAAAACGAGCTTTACAGTTTATAGTTTTTGTAAATAACTAGCGTTAGAAACATTATTTCATAAAATTTCAAAAATAATTATGAATAATGACAACATTGCCTCTATTGCCGGTAAAACGTGGATGATGAATGCGGGTGATAAGAAGGAATGGAGACGTTTGGAAGAGGCCTGTATCGAGCAGTAGAGAGAATAAAGCTGATGAAAAAGAAGGTGAAAAGCGTTTTATTAATTTTATAATCTAGGTAATTAAAAAATTTCCGTTGAAAATGTTCAATCTATTTTAAGTATGTTTTGTATTGTGGGCTTCACACAACTGATGAAAACTCTAAATTATTGCCTACAAAAGTGCAGTACAAAGTCTTCAGTGCATTAGTTTTTTGAATGGTGTGGAAATTCTTAAAATGAAGCCTAGTATTTCTTAAGCTTTTTTAACAAAAGAGTTTAAATGAGACTCAAACAGCACTATACCGTTAAAAATAACCTTTAAATCTCTTACCTCGCTGCACCGTGAGATAGAATTGACTTAGATCATGTAATTATGCGTAATGAAACTTTTACTTTTAGTAAATGTCATTGAATAACATTTTGAGGTATCAATGTACGGCTGATTTTTAATACTGTAATTAATTAAATGATCAAGATCTTCTTTGATACTTACTCAGTCAGACATATCGCTGAAATTGGCAAAAATCTTTGCATCATCATCAAAAAGCAGACATTTAAAGCACTGATTTATATTGTTTATGTAGAGAGAAAATGAAATGGGACCTAAATGGTAGTGTACTTTTTAATCGAACTAGGAACCTTATCCTGTTGTTAGCAAACATCTTCCTTTTTTTATAGATCCTGTTTACCATAAGTTTGATCAATCTAACAAAAAGATCTAAGTGCCCTACAATTAATTATCGATGTACTTACGCGGTGCCTAAAATCTTAATTTTGATTGTTTTTTACACCTTTTATTCGAAGTCTAAATTGATATAAAATTGAATACTCTCGAGGGTGTGTCCAATTATTATTTTCACCATCGACGCAAAATACCTAATCCCCGAAATCCTTATAAAGAAAGCCTTAATAGCTGGGGCGATGCTATTAATTCACACAGCTTCCAAAGAATAACAGTGATTAGACCGCTTACATCAGTGGGCGAATAAAGAACTACTTTTATTACCAAACGTATTTTTTTTATTTTGTCATTGTGGCACAGGGAAAAATAATTGGCCAAATAATGACCGAAACTTATGAAACAATTTGCCAAATTACTAATTACGTCCCAAAAAGCCCTGTTTATGGTTGAAAATAAATTATGTTCGGTGCTTTTGCAAAAGATAATTATTTTTCTTAATATGAACGAAGAAAATAATTTCGGTACTACAGTATAAAGTAATAGGGTATAATTGAGCAATTTCCTCAACTTATAAGGTTTTAAAACGAAATTTTCCACTTATGTTTATGATGTTAAAAAACTCTTGTTTGGTATTTAATTCGTGTAAGCAGTTTCTCTACCTCATTATCAAACAAGGTTTTTAAATGCCTCTAAAGGGGTAAGTACTCATTTAATTAGTAATAAATAATCGAACCCTTTCTTCTGAATTACTATTTTTGGTAAAATTTGTTGTCTTTTCTTCAATAAACAGGAAAAAAATAATCAGTACGAAAATGGAGAGACATCATATTTTATAAAACATATAAATTGAAGTCTTGGCTATTTATTTAGTTTTGCTCTTGAATCAAATTATTCACTATTATATTATTTGAATTTTTTTTAATGAACAACGATTATTTATCTTCCTAGAAAAATTTGTTAAGATATAATTAATTTAATTTGATTAAATATTAATAAAAATACAACAGTTTTATATCGTTCCACGGTGGGTTATTATTTTGATATATTCGAAATAAAATTGCAGAGTTGCCATTCAACAATAAATATAAGTTTTCATTTCTAGTTAATTAAATATGTTTACATATTGAATTTTTCCACTGACACTCGATGGAACTGCATTTTAACTATAGGTTATCATAAAAATGTGTATTTAATTTAAATCTACTTTAATTTAAAAATAAACGTGAAGTTAAACTAAACTGTATGCACATAATTTTATAATTGTTATAAATATTTTTCCCATCAATATCTTGTTATTTGTAGTTTTCAATTCTTACGTTTTCTATTTTTTTTGTGTTTAGTGCTTTCCGCAATATTTTTTCAAATGTTGTGTATCGGTAATTGATTTAAATTTAATTATTATTTTTTTTGTCACCGCATTTGGCCATGAAGCTAAGTTGCAGAAATGAATAACTGCATAAACTACTCAAACTTGAGAAAAATCACCTTAAAATACCTGTATTGACATTTATGTTTCTTATTTTTGAGAAATTCAATCAAAACATTGATTTACGTATCTAATAAGTGTAAAAACCACATCTAAATTACATAGAGGTAATTATAAGTTATCCTTTCAGTTTTGACCCAGCCTAAGTTAGGTTTTCATAACTTACTTGGTCGATAAAGCTTCGTGAGCTGTTAGAGTGTAATTTGTTCCTTCTAAGGGTTCCTTAAATCACCCTGAACGAGAAGTTCCATAAGAGGTAGTTAGCGACCACGCCTTTATCCCCAAATGTCTCTATAATCCAGCACAAAAACCTGCACTTCAACTATTTTTTGTGCTAATCATGCCTCATTGCATAACAGGAATATTTCACAGTATTTCGGAGCAGAAAAAATACTGTCATTAAAATTGTAACGAAATACGTTCGAGCATATGTAGGTTTTTTTTAGTTACTTATTTCTGAAGTGATTTCTCAACAAAACTAAAGGTTTGATGGTAAAATATTTCATGTAAATATTTTTTTTAAATTACAGGTTTTTTACCACAATTTTACAATACATAAACTATATATTTCAAAAAACATACTTAGACATCCAATAACAATAACAATAAAGGGTTGTGTAAATAGATAATACTAAAAAAACATGAAAAAATTTAATACATTATAGAATATACATAAATTTGAATTTGTTACAACATTGAGGGAAAATGTATTTGAGAAGGTAATATGGAAGTCTGAGCATTTACAGGGCTTATGAATTGTCATTGGCTGGTTAAAGTGGCGACGTTCCACACTGTCTAACATTTACCATTCTGCCCATGTTCAACCATACACATTTTTTCAACTCTTCCATCTGTTCCATGAAGTAAAAGAGCTAAAAAGTGTATCATGTGGGTGAGATTCATTTTTTTCTTAAACAGTTTTAATCTGTGTACTTCAATGAAAATTCATCAGCCCTGTGAATATCTAGCCTCCCATATTCCACATTCTTCCTCAAATATGTTTTTCCTCTATGTTGCAACAAATTAAGATCTAATTAACTCCCTAGGAAGGAGGTCCTGCCTGTCTTCAAACATTTTGACGTACTCAAAACATTGTAGAAGATACGTATTTTTAAAAAATAACGAAATATGTATGAGTAAAAATTTAGCGACAGCACAATATACTATTGAAAGTATTATGTATCCATATATTGTATTTTATGAAGTGAAAAAATTATTTTCCAAAGTAACTCAAAAAAAGTACTCTTTGACACAGGATATCCCGGCTAGCAATACATTAATAACAAATCATCACATTATTTTTATAACTGATAAATACTTAATAAATAAATCAGTAGTAATAATAAGCTATTTATTCCAGAAATCAGTGTCCTTTGCACTATTAGATGCGGATAGTGTTTTAATTATGATGATTACGTCAAGCACCCTTGAGGTGATATTTGACAAAAATGACGCTTTATGAGTTAGTCAATTATTGTTATTAATTATAATTAAAAACGTTTTTTAACCGAACATAGGCGTTAAAGAAATATTATAATAATTCAATTATATGAATCTCACCCGCATAAATAAAGGTTTCAGCTCTTTAACTTCACAAACATCAACAGATGAAAGAATTGAAGGAATATAGATGTTCAAACATAGGCAGAATGTAAAATGTTACACAGTGTGTAAAGTGGCCACTTAAACCAGCCATTGACAGGTCATAAGCCCTGTAGATGCCTAGAGTTCTAAATAACCTTCTCTTAAATGTTCATCTCTGTTGTAATATGTTAAAATATTATAACTTGAAACAAAAACTTATGACGAATTTTATTTATTCCATTTACATATTATTGAAAAATGTTCGTGTTTCCATCTTGCGTGATTAATTTTACAAATTGTTTCATTCGATCCCACGAATCACACAATCCTGCATATTGAAATCGTTTTAAAATCTTTTCCAATCCCATAAATCTCCTCAAAACACAGGTTGTGGAAAGGCTGATTGATTTGAAAACTTTTCTCTGTTTTACTATGTTCTTGGTGATAGGGTTACTGAGAAACTTGTGCGAGAAAGACACAAAGTTTATCCACATAAATTTTAAGATTTAACAAAAGTATGCATACCGTTTTGGAGGCAAATGATGTGCCTTTGGACGGTTATACCTTTGGACAATCATATCTCTGTCAATAATGTGAATAAAAATTCCCCAAAAATATATTCTAATTTCATTTAGAACAGATGGCAACATATTTCTGTCAAACTTGTCATTATTGATCAAACGTGTTCGTAATAGTGAATTGAATTTATTTTCAGGAAAAAATAATTTTTCATTCTATGTTTGCTCCTTTTTTTCCACATGATAAAGTCCGGTTTTAACTATTTGTATATTACATATGTATATTTTTAAGGTTTCATTATTTGTCAAAGCATGTATTTGTTACACTTCTAACCTCAAATTCAAAAGACTTGAAATTTAATGTTTTAGTTTACCGTGTGTGTAGTGAATAGAATATGGAGAATATCTTTTATGTCCTTTTAACATGCGAAAAAAAACAAACATGAACAAAATAGTGTCCAAAGGTCCACTTGCCCATTTTACCGAATTATACTGTACAAATAACAACATTTTAAAACATTTAAGTTTGTAAGAGAAAATTCTTGATGGAAGTTCATTGTAATTTATTATATAAATAAAACACGAGTGATACTTTAATCCACAAATTTGAAATATCCAGCGACCGGTTTCATCGCTTTTGCGACATCTTATAACATCACTAGTCTCGAAGATGTCGCGAAAGCGATAAAACCGGTCACTGGATATTCCAAATTTGTGGATTAAAGTATCACTCGTTTTTTATTTATATAATAAACAACATTTTACCATGATTATTTACTGATAATTAATATTCTACTTATATGTATATGCACTTATTTATAAAAAATGTTTTATATACCTTCATTCATTTTTTAAGAATATAAATGTATTTTATTATTAAATTATTTATATTATAATCCAACAGCAAGCACAAGAAGTTGCCATTTTTTTGGGAGGTATTTCGTTTTGTTTTTTGTTTCTGTACTTTTGCTTTATTATGTGTTTTTTTTATTAACAAGTTTTAATTTTATATTTAAATTAATAAAAAAATAAATTATAAAAAATTTCATAAGGGGATACGGTATTTATTGTTTTAAAAACCAACTGATTTAGCTAATAAAATGCGTAATTCTTGCATGGATACAAGCTTACTTAATTAGCTTGGCAATAAGAAAATTAAATCTGCACCTGAGAGGATAAAACAAAGTAGTCCATTTTTTTCCAATTTTAAGTTAAAAATGTAAAAAATATCAAAGTCAACTAATTTATAAATAAATAAAATATCGAAGTCCACTTTCCTCACAAAAATGCATTTTTAATTGAAATGTAAATTTTAATTAAAGTACCATTAGTCCCAGATATGCTATTTTAATATTTACTTTTACTGTCAAAATAAATATAATTTTACATTGAAAGTTGTTTAAAGATTAAAATTATTTCGTTTGGTTCAAAAGTTATCATGTTTTTGAAAAAGCGTACTAAAAAAATCTTGTTTCCTGTATACTTTTGTTTAATGTGATTCCCATGGTTTATTTTTAAGAAGCAGAAATATTTTGTGGAATTAAAATAAGACAAAAAAAGTATACAGATAATCTTCTTTCAAATTTGTTGTCTTGTACATAAATATTTTATTTGATTTTTAAAATTTACCTTTTTTTAACATTTGACTACTTTTTTAGTTTATATTTTCGTTCATTTATTTGATTACGCTAACCATCCTTAGAATATAAGTCTCTTTCATTGCTTGGGTAGTTCTTGAAGATTTATACTCCCGATGAAAATCTATAAGCCCTTAACACAAATCTCCATTAGTTTTATCTAGAAACCCTTTAGATTGGAATAAACATTGAGTGCCAATAAATTTACAGTATGGTCAGTAAGTTACTAATATTTATCTAAGCCTTTGGGTACAAAAATCGATAAAAAGGATTTTCTGTATTCGGCTCACGTTGGAAAAATAAAATAACCGGTTGATTTTTGGATCAACGATTTGGTTTTTAAATTAAGTCAATCGAAAATTGTTGATGACCGTCGTCCTAATATTATGTAGTCAATGTTAGTTAATGTTAGTATATAACCATTTACCGACTTTTTATGTCAGCTAGTTTCAAGACGTACCCGTCTCTTGGTCAGGACACTCACTACACCAACATGCAAATTCTAAAATACACTTTAATCTTTACTATCACCGTAGTATGCAACTTACCATTATGTTTGACTTTCAATCATAATGTTTTATAGTAAATTTGTTTATGAAAAAATGAATCAAATTATTGTTCAAGAATGTTTGATTATGTCCAAATGCTTACAGACTGGCTGGATTTCCTCCCTAGGGAGTTGTTCATATTTAAATTTATTTCAACAGAGAGAGAAAACATTTTTGAGAAGGGAATATGGAAGTCTAGGCATTTACAGGGCTTATGACCTGTCATTGGCTGGTTTAAGTGGCCACTTTACACACTGTGTAACAGTCACCATTACGCCCATGTTTGGCCATTTAAACCAGACTTTGACCAGCCTCTTCCAAACGTCTCCATTCCTTCCTATCACCCGCTTTCATCATCCACGTTTTACCGGCAATAGAGGCAATGTCGTCGACCCATCTTTTCTGTGGCCTTCTAACACTTCTTTTGTTTGCCCATGGTCTCCACTTTATTATTCTGGGTGTCCACCTGCCATCATTTTGTCTCGCCAAGTGCCCTGCCCACTGCCATTTCAATTTCGCTGCACGATCCATGATATCCACGACTCCGGTTTGGCGCCTAATTTTTTCATTTCTTATTCTGTCTCTTAGACAAACACCGAGCATCTGTCTTTCCGTAAATCGTTGTGTGCATTTTAATATCTGGCTTCTTTTTTGTTTATAGACATGGTTTCTAGTCCATATGTTGTCGGCGGCAATATGCACGATTCATATACTTGTCTTTTCAAGCATATAGGGTCTTGTTTTTTAAAAAATATATATTTAAGTTTGCCGAAAGCAGCGTAACTTAGCCTCGTTCTTCTTGGTAACTCCGCTATCCGGTTATCTTTACCAAGTTTGACTTTGAAGTCAAACTTGGAAGCATATTATGTTACAAAAAATGGCAGCTTTCAAAAATAGCTGCAAGTGGTGTTAGAAAAAGAAGGCACCACATTTAAAAGAATGAGAGCTGTCTAGAGGTCGGATATTTGTCGAGTGAAAACCAAAAAAAGCCTTTATAACGCCTCTTCTCCTCTACAGATGCGAATCGTGGCATCTCACTAGGCCCAAAACAGCCAAATGAACATTGAAAAAAGATGTCTCAAGTGTCCGATGTCCGGTTGTCCGGTGTCCGGTGTCCGGTGTCCGGTGTTTATTTACCTTGAAAAATGTGATCTTCTATCGTTTTAAAATTATTTGCATTATCATTTTTGTACCGTAGTAAAAACAATTTCCTACAGTTTTAAAAAAAATACTTTTTTAAAATGAAATGTTGATGAACAATTGCGATTGAAGCATATAAATCTTTTCAACTATAGGGTTTCAAAAAAATATTTTTCTGTGACATTTGTGTCTAGCACATGAAGAGTGAGACTGATTATCTAACCGTCGTGTAACAAAAATGAGCAAGACACGCTGCGATTGGCGTACCAATGCAGTGCCTTTTGCACCAGAAGGTGTGGAAAGGGACTTATGATGATATGTGTAGGAATGAAAATGAAAATGTAGTTTTTCGTTCCAAATAGAAACATTGACTATAGGTAATTTTTGTACATAGTACATTTTAAAGGTTACATAACGTGTTTTTCTCTAACAAAAATGCGAATAAAATCATAATTAGTAAGTTCATCTCAATCTTGTAATATAAAACAACCGTAGTAATCATTTTGCTCTTTAAAAAATGAATATTAACCTTTTCCAACCCATATTTTTCAATAGAAATATAACCTTTGTATTGTTATAGTCGGGGTTGAAAAATAAATTACGCAGTTTTTTCTCGGGAAAAATGTCACCTTATAATTTTCACGACTTTTGTTCTAGTAAAAATACGATCCGGTTTATTAGGCAAGTCCTTTTCAAAAATACTAAATTTGTTTAGCTTACACAAAAAGGTATATTATTAATTCTCACTACGAGGAGAAGACGAATAGACATCTTAAGGAATTGGTCCAAAACAAAGAAAGAGCTTTGTCATTAATTAATCGGATTATTAAGATAAATGGATCTTGCCAGCCTTCTATACTTATTTAAGGCATTTTCACCGCACTCTAAAAGCTTAACTTATCCAAGCGTTGTAAAATGCGTCACTTAAGTGTTAAAATTAGGACAGAATTTGAGCTATTTAGAAAGGACCTTTTCTTTTCTTTAATGCTTCTCCAAATGTAAACAAAATAATAATAAAACAGTTTAATTGCTATTTGTAACTATTTATCAATGCTATTAAAAAAAAATGTTCAAAAAATATTTTGCATCTTTTTTAATATCAACTTAACACCTTATAATATATAAAAACTATCGACTTTATAGAAAACACATTATAAAACAAGATGTATGGTTTTTTTATATTTTGGTCTTTTTTAAGTCACGAACTACTTTCGCTCAGAGAAATTTCTCTTTTGTCGCCCTAAGAGTATTAAATGTCGTGGATTAAATTATTAAGATCTTCAAAACGAAGGTTATTTTCAGGAAAAATGTACAAGTTTGGGTTTTGTCTAAGGGAAGAGACTATTGCAGGAGACTGCTGCAAGTGATTGCATATAATATTTATATTCTCTTCAGCGTTTTATCCTAATGTTTATTGAAAGTTTTTTTGTGAATAATTTATTATTTTTTAATATAATGCATACTTCTACATTCCATCGTGTTATATCCCAACTAAACACAAAGCTCTTGGTGTCATAGAGTAAGGTATACGTTATTGTTTTTTTTATGTAATATGTATTTTTGTTATAATAAATCAATATTTAAAAATAAATTAATTAAAAAGTGCCCAACTAGTTACACAATAAAAGCGACGAAAATATAATTTTATAAATAAAATAGTAATTGAAGTCCGTCTAAATCATTGAATATGAGAAGGTAGCAGCTATATTTATATTTACAAAAAATGAAAAAAAAGACGTAACTATTTGTTTTTGAAATGCGTCAGCACATAAAAGTTTATTTTTTACAACATGGTGACAACAACAACAAATACATAAAATATAATTTACTTCTGGATTACTTTTTTGCTGCATGCGAAGTCTACAAGTTTAAAAAGAGTTCCTTCAGGCAGTTTTTCTAGCTTGCACTGAACAATAATTTATTCTTGCATGCGGGCACTGCCAAGGAGACTTAACTCCTCAGGTGCGGTGTGTGGTATGTGGTAGGCAAGCTGTCAGGGGCGAACCGTGTATAGAAGCGATTATGCGCAGCTTACCATTATATTTGACCATTGATAACAATGATTTACGGTAACTTTATTTCCATAAAAACAAACAAATAATTACTATTTCTGATAAATCATTGCCACTGTTTGTATTTTTTTAAGAAACTAGCCAAATATTCCAGCTTATTTTTTCATACAAATAAGTATACTATATTGTTAACATCTCAAACCAAGTGGCCGTTTTTTATCTAGAGTAAAATTGCAGATTACAAAAATACGTTGAAGATTCTCGGTTTAGAACAGTTTTTCAGTATTTTTTTCTTAAGGGCTATTTTTCTTCGGATGATACTTTTGACCTATGTACATGACCATAATTACTTTCATGCGTCAGATCGCAAGACATGCGGCGCTCGATGTGGCCGTTTTCGGCATTATACATTTCTAAAACAAATCGGCAACAAAATTTCAATCGTAATGAGAATACCTAATGCCAACTGAATTAATTGTGCTAGTTTTCATACACGTTTATACAAGTTATTTATCAAAGTAATGGATAATATAGCTTCATATTATTATGTATCACGCAGTTACGTCGTTTGAGTTGGTTTATTGATGAGAGTTTATAAAACGTTTTTTAAATTATAAGCAATAACACTATATCTAAAAATCCATTATCAAAAATTCAGTATAGATATAACACATAAAAGTTTTTATTGCATGGTAACCTAAAAAGGACTATTGCGTCACTGTACAAGGAAAACGCAGCATGTGTGAGGGTAAATAGGTCATTTACATCTTGGTTTAACATTCCTAAAGGAATCGAACAGGATTGTGTAGTGTTACCATGGTTGTTCAAAGTAAACATTGATGTATAAAAGAACTGATAGATTTAAGAATGGAAGCAAAAATGGGTGATTTAACTATTAACTGTCTCCTGAACACTAATGATGCCGTGCTACTTGCTAGCAGCAAAAAACACCTGGAATTTTTCGTAAAAAAAGTATCCGATGGTATGCAAGAATTGCGATTTCCTAATGAATGTTGATAAATTGAAAGTAATGGTTTATGAACAGGATGAAAATATAACTAAATGTGATATCAGTGTGAACGGAGGTATTCTGAATCAGATGGAAAAATTTATATATCTGGGAAATATGTTTACTGGGGATGAAAAGACAGAGAAAGATATGGAAAGGAAGGTGAGTGCTGGAAACAGGGTAAATGGTGCACTTAAATCTACCTTGCCAAACAACCCTAATGTATGTGAGCGAAGTATGGAATTGATAAAACAATGATGAAAGTAGGTTAAATGGTGTCAAAATGCGGTCTCT
Organism: Micrasema longulum; assembly: GCF_059751315.1. Classification (NCBI taxonomy): domain Eukaryota; kingdom Metazoa; phylum Arthropoda; class Insecta; order Trichoptera; family Brachycentridae; genus Micrasema; species Micrasema longulum. Next base: position 72,046 of record NW_028277737.1, read on the forward strand.
CGGGTGAATGTGTGGTTAAAAGTAAAGTATTTAAGATTGAGACTTGCATTATTAAAAGAATCTAGAAAGGGGTTCTACGTTAATTTGGACATGTTGAACGAATGGACAGCAAAAAAACGGCTCTTAGGATCAACGATGCAAATGTTGATGGATGCAGAAAACGAGGAAGACCGAGAAAGACATAGCACGAACAAGTCCATGAAATACTTGAAGATGGACATATCAAAAGTATCAATAATCGGCGCGCGTGCTTGAGAAGATGTATGAATGTGGAGGAAGCGAGGTCTGTGTGTAAAGACATGGTGGTGTGACGTTTTATCTTCTCTACCTACTTCTGCGGAGAAGCAGTGTGATGGTTTGTTTGTTTGTTGTTTGTTTTAATAAATACTAAAAAGTGTCATTTCTCAAAATATGAATTTTGCAAATAACTGCCTTTTTATGTTTTGCAACAGAGAGGGAAAACATTTTGGAGAAAAAAATACAAAAATCTAGGCATTGACAGGTCTTATGACTTGTCATTGGCTGGTTTAGGTGGCCACTTTACACACTGTGTAACATTCACCATTCTGCCAATGTTTTAGTATCCACATTTCCTCAACTTTTCCATTTGCCGACTTTTGTGAAGTAAAAGAGCTGAAACCTTATCGTGTGGGTGAGATTCATCCAGCTGAATCAATTTGCCTACTAGGCACCGCCTGAAAACAATACTACAATTTTCATACTTCTTCTTTTACTAGGTAGTTAACTCAACAATGTTTTGAGTATATTCAAATGTTGGCAGACTGGCTGGACCTAATTCCTTTCTAAAAAAAAAAATCCCTCTATGTTAAAACAAATTTAGATATAATTAATTCCTTAGGAAGAAGATACATTCAATCTGCTAATATTTGGACATATTCAAAACATTGTTGAACTGCTTTTTTCAGTATGTTCCAAAGGTGAGAAAAATGGTGAATCTTTGAAAGTGATCACTTAAAGAGGCCGATTACAGGCCAAAAGCTTTGTAAATGAATAGACTTCTATTTTTTTCTAATTTCCTTGTACATCTGTTTAGATAATTCACACGTCGTTATTGAAATCCGTATTTCGGTGACGTTTTGAATTTTAATTACTCGTTTCCCTCGCGTGTAAATTGAGGTGAATTGTTGAAAAACACATTTGCTGCGTTCGAACATATTTGCATTTGACTTTGGCAAGTGATTCCATGGGGAATATATTGAAAACACTTTATATCTGAAGGCTTTCCGTATTGTGTATGCAATGCAAAATTCTGGCATATTTAGTTAAACAGGCACAAGTCACTATAACTGATCGAGAAGGGAAGGCATTTCATGTTTCTTATATTTAACCCTTAAATTCATTTAAAAAAAATAGTTTTTTATTTTAAGGTGTTGTTTTTAGAAAAAAATAATTAAAAAATCTTAATAATAAAAATCATAAAAAGTGTAATATTTCTTTTAAAAAACATGATGTTAATTTACATGAAACCGTAATTTACAATTATTTTGTCAAATCTGATTTTTTCGACATAAAGAAAATATATTTTTGCAAATGCTAACTTTTTTGCGCCACATTTTGATTATGTCCCGTTTGAAAATATCATAAATTTTACATTTTTGCATCAGAGAGGGAAAACATTTTTGAGAAGGGGAAATGGAAATCTTGGCATGTACAGGGCTTATGACTTGTCGTTGGCTGGTTTAAGTGGCCGCTTTACGCACCGTGTAACATTTACTATTCCACCCATGTTTAAACATTCACAATGCCTCTTCCATCTGTTGACTTTTGTACAGTAAAAGAGCTGAAACCCTTCTCATGTCGGTGAGATTTATCCGGCTGAACCAGTTCACCTACTCGGCAACGCCTGAAAACATTCTTTATTTTTTTATGTTTCTTTTTATACCAGCTAGTTAAGTAAACGATGTGTTGAGTGTGTTTAAATGTTTGTACACAGGCTGGATTTCCTCCCTAAAGGGTAATTATTATAATAATTTTTCCCAATTATTTGGTATGATGAATATTTCAATCACGATGCATTGAAGGGTTAACATAAAATTTGAACAATATTTTGAGTTTGTCCAAATTTTTGTAGACAAGGACTGGATTCAACTCCCTGGGGAGCTGTTTATATTAACATTTCACAACAGAGATGAAGAACATCTAAGAGAAGGTTATATAGAAGTCTAGGCATCTACAGCACTTATGACCTGTCAATGGCTGGTTTAAGTGGTCACTTTACACACTGTGTAACATTCACCATTCTGCCTATATTTATGTTGATAAATTACCTGGTGAAGTATAGAAATAGAAAAAATAATATTTTCAGGCGTTGCCTAGTATGTAGGTGAAATAATTCAATTAGATGAATCTCACCCGCATAAATAAAGGTTTCAGCTCTTTTACTTCACAAAAGTCGACAAATGGAAGAGTTGAGGAAATGTGGATACTAAAACATTGGCGGAATGGTGAATGTTACACAGTGTGTAAAGTGGCCACTTAAACCAGACATTGACAGGTCATAAGCCCTGTAGATGCCTAGACTTCTATATTACCTTCTCTTAGATGTTCTTCATCTCTGTTGTGAAATGTTAAAATAAATTTTGATATTATTTTAGAATAAAGTTTAAATGCGTAAAATTAAGAGTATGTGCAGTCTGACTTTTCTTCATACAAACGTATTTTCGTATTTTATCCCTGAATTATTGCTTTAGAACGATGATTTTTATTAACACTATACATATTTATCATTAGCGTATTTGTCTTATATTTTTAATCACCAATTATCTTATATAGGAAAATAGGACTATCCGAAACCCCTTTAAAATGCCATGTTTTGTTTTATTTTATTTGGGAATATATTCATACACACATTTAGTATGTGAATATAATAAACAGCTGAATATCAATAAGTTATAGTTATTTTTGTATATATACGCCTAATAAACATGTTTAAGG